>NC_084754.1:6384737-6439737 GCF_033978785.1 Entelurus aequoreus | reverse complement strand
GTGATCACTATAGGTGTATAAATAATAATATAGTGTTAAATAAAATCAGTCCCTTGTGCACAAAACTGAAAATAATACAGCTCTCCAAAAAGTGCAATTCTGCTGCGATTTGACATAACTGTTTGTTATGATGCTTAGACATTTTTGCACGTTATTTCTTTATTGAAAGAAAATTCTATGAAGAGAAAAGTTGTTTGCAAATGTGGTTACAATGCTAAAAAATGAAAAGTTAAAGCTAAAAAAAGAGATACACTTTATTGCGTTAACATTCTTTATAGGGGGAAAGATGTTATGAGCTGCCAGGGAATATAACAACTACACTACCCAGCATGCAACGGGAGTGACGAGCATGCGCAGTAGCCCTGAAAAGTGTTGTTGAATGTCGTCACCCGGTTAGGTTATGAGCACGCTGTGAAAGTAAACGTCAAGAACTCAGCCAACACGCCTCGTCTGCATTATTTATAATTAGACAAAAAACACATATACAGTGTGATTTTGTTTTGTTTACAGGGAAAGAAAAACAAAAGTTAAAAAAGGGAGATCATGTCATATATGTTGTGTATATATATGTATGTGCTGCGGTTGCTTTAAGAACGTTGCGACAGCTGCCGTAAAGGAGGTGCGTTGCTAGCCTGGTTGCTATGTTTGCGGTTGGTCGTAAAAGTGTTCGTCATGTGTTTGTACAATGCTAAAATCTCTCAGTAAAGTTATTCATTGGATTATACCTTTTGTTTTGAACTTTATTACACCTTGGAGTGCTTTTTCCCGTCCATTTTTTTCCTGCTTTCGCTATCTGCTCCTAATGACTGAGCTACGTGACGTCATTTCTTGTGATGTCACACGGGGCATTTCTGGTCGGGACGGGATTCGCTCCGAGGGATTCGAATAAAGAACCAACTCTTTTTCTTTCCTATAGTGGTCTCGATAACGGGTACCGGTTCTCAAAAAGGGATTCGAGTCCGAGGACTCTGTTCTTTTCTTATCGAACAACCGGGAAAACCGGTTTCGAGTATCATCCCTACATATCAGATAGAAAAATGACAGATTGTAGCCAAAGGCTGATTTCTATCTGCATTTCATTGCAAAGAAACACACCCAGGGCTCCCACTAATTCAGCGTTATATTGAGTTGTATTTTTCATGCACTTATTCTTGCTAAATTTATCTGGCACAAGTGAAAAGCCGGTCCCTGAAAATAATGCCTACATTAAACCGGTCCGTGGTGCAAAAAAGGTTGGGGACCACTACCCTAGAATGTGGTGATTATTTGACATATCAACTCGCCTTACATTTGAGTCTTTTACTTTCCCACAGTGTTTTAAGACCTGGATCTGCATCTAAACCTTGAGATTTTTATGATGTTCAAAGACTTCATCGCATCGCCTGACTCCTCGGCTCATCAACTCACCTATAAATGAGTAAACCCAAACTTGATCCTCCATCCCCACTTGACGTGATTCACGATGATCATTTGCGTTGACACAACCCTGCCCTCTGGGACGAGAACCCGCCATAACCCGGCTCATCCAATGATATGATAGTAGCTGCCTGGATCAGTTACTGTGCCTGCAGGAGCCTCGCACAGGTTCTGCTACTCCTTTCCTCCGCAAACACCTTTTCATCCCTGTGGGAGACCCTCGCCGGCCGTGGAGCCATGGGGAACAGCTGCGTGTGCCGGGATGACAGCGACTTGGAGGACCATCACGGGGCGTCCAGGGGGTCGAGGGGACAGGCCAGGCGGACGGATCACGGGACAGGCGCGACCGTCGACGCTGGGGAGTCTCGTGGCGGTCGCCCGAGGGACCCTGTCAGACCCCCGCGGAGGGGGCGTGGACCCCACGAGCCACGGCGGAAGAAGCAGAATGTGGATGGCTTGGTGCTGGACACGCTGGCTGTCATCAGGACCCTTGTGGACAAGTAAGATACTCTCTCCCGATAACACAACTGTCTTTATTTTGCTTCCACTTTGCAATGTCACCAAGAAACTACTTCTGTTCTGTTAAAGGACCCATAGTGTCTAGATGACTGAAATTTCACTAACAAATTGTCTTTATGTATTTTTTGCGCTTGAAAATGAATCTGGCAGTCATATTCCATAATATCAATTACCGTATTTTCCGGACTATAGGGCGCACCTGATTATAAGGCGCACTGCCGATGAGCGGGTCTAGTCAGGTCTGTTTTCATACAAAAGGCGCACCGGATTGTAGGGCGCATTAAAGGGTTCATATATATATATTTTTTCTAAATGGAAAACACTTCCTTGTGGTCTGCATAACATGTAATGGTGGTTCTCTGGTCAAAATGTTGCATAGATGATGTTTTAAAAATTATCTTTAAGCCGCTTTCTGACAGTCGCTTCAGGATGCGCCGTTTTGTGGGCGGTCTTATTTACTTGGCTCACCTTCGACAGTGTCTTCTCCCCGTCGTCTTTGTTGTAGCTGTGTAGCGTGCAAGGACGGGGGTAGAAGAAGTGTCAAAAGATGGAGTTAACTGTTTTAATGACATTCAGACTTTACTTCAATCAAAAAAGGAGCAGCATCTCATCATCCGTGGCTCACTAGTGCAACAACAATGCCAGAAATGTGTCCCGTGAAAAAAACGTCCGACCGGAACTCTCTAATAACGTATGTTCTTTGGGTGAATAATGTAAACTCACTACATCGGTATGTTTTAGTGCTTTCATGGCGAGTTCACTGACAAATATGTTTAGTCTTTATTTGAAGGGACAATGCACAGAAACATTAAGTTCAAAGACAGATATGTTCTGTACCAGATTATAGCTAAATAGCTAATTTCCATCTGCAGTCCCTGGCTACCTAAATTAAAGGGATACAAAAATCATGCAATAAAATTATGACAATAAAAACATACTATAGCATGTTTTTAAATTAAGAAAAGTCATAAAATGCCCTTTCATGTACACATACTTAATATACAAATACAACCACACCTCATTTACATTATCACACAAAGACAATACATGCTTTTGTTCACATCTGTCATCATTTGTAAAAACAACCATGATTTTAACACACACACCTCACAATTTACAATAAAAATGCTCTCATTGATAAATATAATACATAAGTAAGAACTTTACACTACTTTATATTAGAAATGGCAACAGCGGAGAATGAATGTCCCATAACAAGAAGATAGAGAAAAAGAAGAAACTTATCGACTACGTGGTCGGCGCGCACTACAAAGGCGGATGCGCGCAAATTTTCAGGACTTATGTACCGTAGATCCCAAATACAGATCAGAAGGTAAGAAAAGTCTCCTTTGCATAATATTGCAAAATAAAACGCCAGATTATATCTTACCTTATACACACACTACAATAATACTCGTATGTTGAAGCACAGTACAATCCATCAAGCGGTGCGGCTTCATAGCTTACCAAAGTCGTACCAAAACATTTTGATAGATTTTTGAGCGGAGTGTGTAATGTTCTATATTTTCAATGGAACATATAACATTTGGGTGTTGTTTACTTGAGTCATATTGCAGTCTACATGTATCTCTTATTTGTGACTGCCATCTACTGGTCACACTTATCATTTCGCCATATACCAAATAAAATAGCTTTGAGGTTGGTAAGCACAACCAAAATTATTCCATACATTAGGCATTTTGAGAAAATGAAAGGATTTCAAGTGCGCCTTATAATCTGAAAAATACGTTAGCTTTTGAGTAATTGGTAGATTACTAATTGTACTTGTAACACCCCCTTTCCATTGCCAGACTTGATATGTCGCCCCTCTTGGTGTGACGTCATCTACAGAACTGGAACCTATTTCCCTGCATAGACAGTGTGTATAAAAGCATATACGGTAAAACTATTATTTTGATCACTTAATTGCATGTTTTTTCCGCCCATGTTAACGTTATTAGCAAAAAATAAATACAAAATAATAGCCATTTTCAGACTTTCCTGCTCTTCCATCTCCTCTTACATGAAAACCATAGCCTGTGTTTCGTCAATCATCTTGAGGAAAATTTTAGTAGAAGAGGACGCAAAATAGAATAGCAGCAGCTTACCTTCTTTTTCTCTCGTTTTTGAGCACCAGT
This sequence comes from Entelurus aequoreus, assembly GCF_033978785.1. Classification (NCBI taxonomy): domain Eukaryota; kingdom Metazoa; phylum Chordata; class Actinopteri; order Syngnathiformes; family Syngnathidae; genus Entelurus; species Entelurus aequoreus. Next base: position 6,435,664 of record NC_084754.1, on the reverse strand, counting down.
GGCCTCGTGTAATTAGAGTTGCATGGCGTTCGTACTAAAAATAGACGTATGTACGCGAGTAAAAATTCAGATGTATTAAAGTTGGCGCACAAATATATCCAAGCACATTTCTTTTTTACATCACAATCAACTTAAAATTAGTCCCAGATGTTGCCGTGGTTTGGCATGCCCAAACCACGCCCAGGTTACGGCCCATTTTAAATATGCAATACTAAGCGCTGCACGTTGTAGCCAATCACAAGGTGCTTCTTTCTGGTGTTTGGAGCGATCACCAGCAGGTTAAAATTGCCGTATCCTGCGGAAAAGCGGTCGTTGCCAGCGGACAAAATGATGTAATCTTGCAATCTTTTAAATGTAAACATGCCAGAATATCACAAAGGATACGAAAGACTTTGATTACTCAATTTATTATTAGAACTCAGGAGAGCTTCTTGCTGTAGCAGCCGTATACGTGGGCGGCAACCACCCACTGTTGCTGCAGCAATAGTTGGCAAAATGATCGCCTAGATAAATTAATGTATCCATCCATCCATCCATCCATTTTCTAGCGCTTATTCCCTTCGGGGTCGCGGGGGGCGCTGGAGCCTATCTCAGCTACAATCGGGTGGAAGGGGGGGTACACTCTGGACAAGTCACCACCTCATCGCAGTAAATTAATATATGTCCTCACAAATATTAATATGAATATGAAGCATTATGCATTGGCGAAAAAGTACGTTTCATGTCCTTGCCTCGATCATTTTTACATTGTTATAATCAATTGTTGGCAAAGCCTGAACGACCACCTCTGTATGTTGCCAAAATATCCACAGCCTGTAGAAACGTACGTACGTCAGGCATGAAGTTGGCGTGAGGCAGTGCACATTTCCATGTCAACATCAGTCTTGATACATCTCCTCTCTGTCATGAAAAAGGTCATGTGCCAGGTTTTTGTGCGTTCGCAAGCTTGTTATAGAAGGCCCCTGGTCTGCTCTTCTGTCTCCGTTTTTTCCACATGTTCTGACTCAGTTTTTCTCTCCTAGACGGTACTCCTGATTTTAGGGATCACACTTAGCTTGAGTCTTTTATTTTTTTATTATCCAAACTCCAACCAAAACTTTTCTTCGAATTCTTAATCATTCAAATGATTGCTGTAAATCATGGGTGTCAAACTGGGTATTGTGGAGGGCCACATGGCAGTTCTAGCTGCCTTCAGAGGGCTGCTTTGTAACAGTAAATAATAGTTTTATATTAGGGCTATGAATCCTTGAGAATTACACGATTCGGTTCAATTCTTGGGGTAATGATTCGATTCAGAATCAATCCTCGATTCAAAGGAATTCTCCAAAATCTACTTTTTCAATAACATTGGGCGCCAGTTCTATGATTAACTACATTCCTCCATGAAATACATAAACAGTTTTTATACATTTCTATATTACTTAAAAGAAAACTGGTTTTGTTTAATAAAATTCTACACACACATTTAATAAAGTCAAATACAAATAAGGCAACAACAGAAGTATCCAACATTTCTCTTTTCTAAAGTAAATCTGTACAGCAGATATGATCATTTACATCAACAATTTGATTTGTCTGAGTGTCTCGACGAGACAGATTTGAAAAAAAAAAAGATTTTAGATTTTTTTTTTAATTGATTAAGAATCACGATTAATCTGAAATTTTTTTTTGACACCCTTATTAATATATATATATATATATATATATATTATATATATTTTTTTACGTACATTGTTTGAAAAAAAATCTGTACATTTTACAGTGAATGTTTTTAATTTTTAACACATCAATGGAAATGGAAAAAAGTCCCACCGCTTTTACTGTAAAATCTACAGTTGTTTTTACACTGTATTTAAGGCTGCAGCTAACGATTATTTTTCTATCGATTAATCTATAGATTATTTTTTCGATTAATCGGTTAATCTATAGATTATTATTTTTTTCGATTAATCTATAGATTATTTTTCCTTTTACCGATTATTTTTTTATTCAAAATGAAGATGAAAAAATAAATGTAGGCCAGTTTTTTCAAAAGGCATGGCTTTTATTTACAAAAAAAAAGAAGTATGGCCACTCAGTCAACATTGACAACAACATGACTAAATATTCTGTAACAATGTAAACATTTAAAACTTTTAACCTTTAACAAAATTAAAAGTAGCTTATTTGCTTTTTAATGTGCAAATATAAAAGTCAACATCCAGTGCAAATCTTAATATTCTGCAATAGTATAAGCATTTCAAAAGTAAAAGTATTGCTTATTTTGCTTTAAAATGTGTAAAAATAAAGATAAACATCCAATACACAAAAGTGTGAAACGAAATATTCTGTAACAACAGTGTAAACATTTCAACAAAAGTGAAAGTATTGCTTATTTGCTAAAATGTGCAAAAATAAAGATAAACATCCAATACAAAAAAGTGCCAATCTAAATATTCTATAGCACAGTAAACATTAAGTATTGCTTTTAAAATGTGCAAAATAAACATCCAGTCCAACACAGTACACAATAACCAATTCTACTCATTCCAGTGAGTGACTAACAGTTGTAATGAAGAAAGGTTAGCATGTCTACATGCTCTGGTTCTTTTCTTGTTTACAATATTCCCAGCAGCTGAAAATAGGCGCTCAGAAGGGGTCGATGTGGCTGGAACTGAGAGGTAATTAGCCTTCACCTCAAGCCAGGACTGCGAGTGAACTGAGCTGCCGTTTAAGTTTCTAGAAGGTCAACTGGCTCATAGTGATGTTACTAGTAGTTGACTGGGAGGTGTTTATTATCATTTGGGGAGAGTCCGCTGCCTGATGCTCACCTGCTAAACACCTATCTGCTCCACGCTGAAGCGCTGACTACATGTGCTCTGAATACGCACTGCTGATTGGCTGGTAACGCTCTGAATACGCACTGCTGATTGGCTGATAATGCTTCGTGTGTACCAATCAGATGGTTGTGTGGGTGAGACAATGCTGCGTGCTGAGACAGAGGCCGAAGGAGCGAAGCAGCTTGTTAAGACTTTAGCAGCTAAAGTTAGCTTTAGCTTAGAAACTCGTTCGGTACACCCCCGTACCGAACCGAAAGCCCCGTACCGAAACGGTTCAATACAAAACACGTACCGTTACACCCCTAGCAGATACAAATGACACATTCATGTTTTTGTGTAATGATGACAACGTATGCTCACGCGGACGATTGACTAGTTGATGGCTGATGGTTTTCTTTTCAAATGTTCGTTCATAGCCGTTGTGCTGCTATGATAGGCCATTTCCGCTCGACACAGTGTGCATACAACAACATTATTAGGCTGTGTATTGAAATACTTCCACACTTTTGACGACTTTTGGCGTGATTTTTCCCCCTCGCTCGCACCGCTCGCATCGTCTGCTTTGATCGTCTGCTTTGCGCTTCGCCATGACGGTAGTGTGACGTAAATATGCGACGCGTCGACGCCGTATTTACGTAACCGACGACGTCGACTACGTCGACGCGTCGTTTCAGCCTTAACTGTATTACTGTAAAAAAAATAATCCGGTGACCTACTTGTTTTTTTTTTGCGGTAAAAATATTTTCTACAGTGTACAATTTGATGGATAACTTGCTTTGGGGCGGTATAGCTCGGTTGGTAGAGTGGCCGTGCCAGCAACTTGAGGGTTCCAGGTTCGATCCCAGCTTCTGCCATCCTAGTCACTGCCGTTGTGTCCTTGGGCAAGACACTTTACCCACCTGCTCCCAGTGCCACCCACATTGGTTTAAATGTAACTTAGATATTGGGTTTCACTATGTAAAGCGATTTGAGTCACTAGAGAAAAGCGCTATATAAATACAATTCACTTCACTTCACTTCACTTGCTTTGAAATCGATCATTCAGGCACTTATTTTGATTTTTTTTTTAAATGTTGTATAATGTGTAACAATTTAATATTTGTTGCAATATTAGATTACATTTCAAATATATGAAACAGTTTGAAGTATTTTTTTCTGTCAAAATGGAAAGTTTAATAGATTTAGTAAGAAAAAACTAATTCTTTTTTCGGCTTTTGCGGGCCACATAAAGTAATGTGGCGGGCCAGATCTGTGCTGTAAATTATATGCTCCTGTCCTTTGGTCCGTCTCATTTTACATGAGTCAGTTTGACTGGAGAGGTCCATACTTTCCTCATATTCACATCATTTGGAAATGTATGCAGGCTGACCCTTTCTTTAGTTGTATTGCTACAACCTGCAACACTGCATCTGGAAGCTATATCTGATCATTCCTTTTGATTATGCACACAAATAACTTGCTACCAAAACGCATACTACGCAACATGAAATTGTCTCCAGTCTTGTTGGGTGACGTCAGCCGACTGATGCAGGCCCACCAACATTTGGAGCTAAAAGTGGGCAGTCCAAAATGTTCCTGAACTTGTTGGAAAACAAGCTTAAAATTACTACTGTGTCTGTTTTGGGGGGAATTCTAGCTGTAGGCACAATGTTTTGGTCCAGAACTATGAAATTTGTGCCAATGTTGTCAGCATTTTAGGTGCCAACATTTTGTTAATTAGTAACAGGTTTGGATGGCAGGTGTAAAATGTATCAGCTTTTTAAGTATGCCAGCTTCCTGCTGTGAAAACAACTTAGGTTATATCAGAGGCGTTTGAACTTTTTCCATTAAGCGGTGCATACATTTTTAAAATGAAAGAATGGGGGCATGGGGTCATTTTGATACACAGTGTGTACTAAATATGCTAAAGCCTATCCAGTGTAAGTCAATATATGCAGGTGCTTTTGAAAGAGTACTGTGGGACATTACAGTATTAAAGGTGCGGTTTGCAACTTCCTCACAGTAACATTTTTCTAAGCAAAAAATACAACGAGAACACTAGCTTATGTCCCCGTTAGTGGTTTAACAGAACACATTTGTCCGTCAATTGTCTATATTTTTCACAATTACAAAATGTATCCTGCGCTCGGGATCTTTCTGTGTGAAGTTTGCATGTTTTCCCCGTGACTGCGTGGGTTCCCTCTGGGTACTCCGGCTTCCTCCCACCTCCAAAGACATGCACCTGGAGATAGGTTGATTGGCAACACTAAATTGACCCTAGTGTGTAAATGTGAGTGTGAATGTTGTCTGTCTATCTGTGTTGGCCCTGTGATGAGGTGGCGACTTGTCCAAGCGGTAGAAAATGGATGGATGTAATAAAAATTTTTACTGTCCCGAATAAAATGGTTGGTGTCAACAGTGGTCACTCACCCGGTCTTGTCAACACATGCGTGCAGAGAGCATGTACACACATACAAAAGTTGTCCAGAAGAAGAAACAAACAATTTGTAGTCAAGTTGCAGAATATACATTCAATGACAGCTAACGCTAGCTGTCCAAATTTCTATTAATAGCAATAAACACCTAAAACTAATGCATGTGCATGTGTTACATACGTAAGTAATTACATCATTACGTACAAGAAGCCGTAGGAGGGCGGGATATACTGCGTAAAATAAATTGGCAAGTTAGCGCCCTCTAGGCATCTGTGTAAACGTTGGGGCAAAGGCACGGTACACCTTAGACGAGTTGCCAGCCGTCACCCAGAAAACCTATTTGAAGCCAGCGAAGCTACACATCAATTTGTGAGGTATAAAGCTGAATTGTTGGTTAACTTTTCTGAGTATCAGCATTTTCCAAACGAAAATAAAAACATGTCCACTGCAGAGGACACTGTTCCTCAGAAAGTCAAAGTTGAAAGATACTAAAGTGAACATTATTGTTTTACACTTGTTACACTGCATGTTTAAAAACATCAACTGTAAGTTGTTTTGTTGAAATATTTGCTTGAAACAGTAGTTGTTCCTGCACTATTATTTGCACTTAAAAATATTTTTTTGTTGTAATAATTATGATTAGAAATTAGAACATTTGAGCATTGCTTTTATCCTAAACATTTCTGCCTCCTCATTTTACACATTAAAATATCTTTATTTTTGGAGCTATACCACAATAATATCCTACCGTACCATTAAAAATAACTTTATAATACCGTATTTTTCAGACTATAAGTCGCAGTTTTTTTTCATAGTTTGGCCGGGGGTGCGACTTATACTCAGGAGCGACTTATGTGTGAAATTATTAACACATTACCGTAAAATATCAAATAATATTATTTAGCTCATTCACGTAAGAGACTAAACGTATAAGATTTCATGGGATTTAGCGATTAGGAGTGACAGATTGTTTGGTAAACGTATAGCATGTTCTATATGTTATAGTTATTTAAATGACTCTTACCATAATGTGTTACGTTAACATACCAGGCACGTTCTCAGTTGGTTATTTATGCGTCATATAACATACACTTATTCAGCCTGTTGTTCACTATTCTTTATTTATTTAAAATTGCCTTTCAAATGTCTATTCTTGGTGTTGGGTTTTATCGAATAAATTTCCCCAAAAAATGCGACTTATACTCCAGTGCGACTTATATATGTTTTTTTCCTTCTTTATTATGCATTTTCGGCCGGTGCGACTTATACTCCGAAAAATACGGTACTTGCAAATGAGATACAGAAATGTATAAGACAACAAGATATAACTACTGGACAGCACAGATATAACGTTACATTAAAAAGTGAGATTTCAGTATTAAACAATTAACATTTGTTAAGACACACAAAAGTACGAAAAATTGGCACCATTGCGTACCGGTATCAAATGGGAAAGGTGCACATCCCTAGTACGGTATTAACAACTTTATTCATGCTTGAACGATACACAAGCCTCCAACTTGGGGGAAGCAGTGCTTGAAATAATCAACAAGCTGACCAGTTGTATGATGAAGTATATTGTACAATAGCTCTTGGGTTTAAAGACCACAACATTTTGCTACATTTGTCGCTTTTTTGAAAGAAGAGAATCTAGAAGGGGTCCGAATACTTGAACAAATTTTTTATCGGTTAATGGTACTGTCATGTAGTAATAACCCGGTAGTATAATTCAGTATTGGATGAAAAGAAAATTGGACAAACCCAACAAAAGAGGTGATTTCACTTTGTTTGCACAAACACACAAAACTGCTCATCGTGATGTTGATGTTGATGAAAAAGGCTTTTAGCTGGCTGGCCAATAAAAAAACTGCAACATCAGCAATAAAATCCACAACATCTTTAAAACCATTACCTCAAACACAAATGCACACTTTGGCTTGAAACACATTTTTATGTTATTGCCGATGTGGCAATACAGTAGATCTCTGCCTACAGTGGGTCTGGGTCAGTTTTTGCCTCATCCCTCACTTAAAGCATGAGTGAAGAATGCACTACCGACCTGTTAAGCCCCAAAGAGAAATAGATGATGCATTATTTTCTGCTCACAGATGCTACCTGGTGGTTGTTTGAGCACACTGCAACTAGTCCTGGATTGACCATGCCTCACTCCTTAATGCTTCAGTCACTTGCAGAATTCTCACAGGCAAACTAACCCAGACCTACTGTATTTGCAGTTCGGCATTTGCTCCCTCACAGATTTATTTTCCACGCTTTAAATTGGAAATACTATTTGTTTTGGGTGAACCTAAATAGGAAGCGGTTTGATGGCGAGGGAAAGAAGGGCGCTGTAGCTATGAATGCAGAAGAGGGCGCTGTTGCAGAAGTCAATTCATTCGATAGTTTCCAACAGGAAGAGGCTTTAACAAGATTTGATATTGTGTTACTACATGTATTGTGGAAGTGCAGTGTGCCCGTAATGTTTCTTAATTGGTTAAACTGAATTTCTAAAATGTGTTGAAGAACTGTGAGAGGCATGTTAGGCTTTCAAAAATAGCGTTTTTTTCGTCAGTTGTAGGGGGTCTTGGAATGTAACCCCTGAAAATAGTGGCCATCTACTGTATACGGTAATACAAATGTCATTCATATGTATTTTTACATTAACACTTTCATAGGCCATCATGTATTTAAAGCATTCAAAAGTTGGATAATATTGACACAGACACACTTACTTTTCAGTGACCAAGAGCCCCCCTATTCCATGATCACATTGCACGAGATGGCAGAGACTGGTAAGTAAATTCACATTTGTAGTTTGTGTTCAACTGTCTAACAGATTAACATTTTAGTTGCAGTGGTTACTACTTAAATATAGTGACAGAAGGATGATTAACAGGAAACACTGCGAGCCATGCAGGCTGTCAATGGACCATATTTACTCAGATAGTGGCCTCTGCTCTAATAGATACTGTGTGAGTGTGAGTGTGTGTGTGTGTGTGTGTGTGTGTGTGTGTGTGTGTGTGTGTGTGTGTGTGTGTGTGTGTGTGTGTGTGTGTGTGTGTGTGTGTGTGTGTGTGTGTGTGTGTGTGTGTGTGTGTGTGTGTGTGTGTGTGTGTGTGTGTGTATGCACTGCTTTTAAGTGCACATGGTTAATGATGAATGTTTGCTGGCATGGTCATGGTAGCTGGCTCATTTTTTGTAACAGTCAAGTTTGTAATTAGCTGACTGATGGCTAGCCTTAAAGACAGCCTCTGCACTTATTAGTCTGCTACGAGTCACTCTAGACCAGGTGGTCCAAATGTTTTTTTGGATCGAAAAATTGCTATGGAATTGGAAGAGTGACTCTTAAAGGTTGCCGACCCCTGGTCTGTAGGAACTTTAGTTTTTGCACTTCACACTCGGCTATACGTTGCTGAACAGACGCTCAAATAAGTCATCTTATTCTTCTCTCTTAGATGATGGCTGGCTGGAGGTTGTCCAGTCTCTGATTCGAGTGATACCATTGGACGACCCACTTGGGCCTGCAGTCATCACCCTGCTGTTGGACGAGTGTCCCCTACCCACTAAGGTACGACATAACATCATCAATAGTAAATATGTTTGAATTACTACTAGTAAGCAGTGTTTCCCATAAACTGCCAAGATACCGGTGGTGGTGGGGGCGTGGCTATGGGCGTGGTCACCATGACATCATCGAGTAATTTGCATAATTTACTACAATGATATGATTTTCTCTCAGAAGGCTCAAAAAATGTATACTTACTAATTAATAATAACAGTTTTGTTTTAAACCCCCATCCATCCATCCATTTTACAATATAATTACAACACTTTATGTACATATTTATATACAGATTTGAACAATAAGTTATTCACTGAAATATATTTATTAATTGTGGTTCTTACAAAAAATATATCTTATAAAATATAAAAGCTAAAATGTCTCTTAAAGCTCTGTCCCTTTAATTAGTGCATACTAAATAATTTAAATTTAGCCTACTACAACTATATTATTTACCAGCAACATAAAGTGAAACAGAGGCAGAGGTGTCCTGCCACAGTCAGTAACAAATAAACAGAAAACAGTAGTGGCCAAATACAAATAAGGCAACAAGAGAAGTATCCTACACTTCTCTTTTGTAAAGTAAATCTGAACAGCCTATATGGGCATCTACATCAACTATATGATTTGCCTGAGAAGCTGGACAGGACCCAAAAAAAATAAAAATAAAAATAATATTTTATTTATTTTTTAATTTTTTTAATTTGTGGCGGACGTAATTCTTTCGTGGCGGGCCGCCACAAATAAATGAATGTGTGGGAAACACTGAGTAAGGAAGTACAACGTGTTTTAAACCACAGTTTGTAGTTTGTGCAGCAGAAGTGAGTCAGCATGTTCAGATAACAACATGACCGTGCAAATATGCAGCTGATTTTTCCTGTCTAAAGGGCATCATGTTTCTTCACCATAATGGGATTGTATTGAATGAGGTCTGGTTCCTGTTCCTTTTGTGACACTTGTGTGTCCTTGCTGTAGTGGAAATGTAATTTTCATGGTGCGGTGTACTTTCTCCAGCTGCTACAATCTGATTTTCTCTCACTGTTAAAGGAAATGTATGTGCATCCACCGAATATTTTTTTCTTACATTCTCGTGACTTCTTGTACTTTGGGACCTGATCTATATTTATTGACAATTATGTATATAAGATTGGTGTGGCGAGATCTTGCAAGATTAAAACATGATGATATTTCTAGTTTAGAGAAAAACTGTCTCGCAGGCAGAATACAGTCAGAATTTTTTTTCGATAGAAGTATATCCATTTTGTCCTGTCCAGCTACTCAGGCAAATTATATTGTTGATGTCGATGCACATGTCGGCTGTACAGATTTACTGTACAAAAGAGAAGTGTCGGATACTTCTCTTGTTGCCTTATATGTATTTGACTTTATTAAATTGATTTATATTGTTATTTGGTGCAGCCAGGTCGGAGCAGGAGGGGATAGAAAGAGAAAAAAAGGAAGACAGAGGGTGAAATTGCGGACACAAGAGGTGGATAAGACAAAGAGACAACAACAAACACAACAATAACAACAACAGAACAGCATCAGTGAATAGGATATGTACAAATATGATGGTAAAAGTGATAGCAAAGCAGCAGTTAGTGAAATAAATATTAATAACACAGAAATGACAATGAGAATTATTACACTACAAATATAGCAATACAAATACCAATAGAAATAGCACTATTGATAATGAATAATAACAATAATTTACCTCCATTATCAACAATACAATTGTTTCAAATGCAACAATACATACTGTATATGTAATGATAACTTAAAATATAAAAGAAAGCAGATAAATGGAGGGGAAGAAAGAGAAGCAAACTGTATTAACCTTGTAGATTGTTATAGTACATTGGTTAAGCTTTGTCAGTGTGCCATGCGTTACCCAGTTTCCCCTAGGGGAACAACGTTAACATACAGTATGTTTGAAGAAATGTGATTATATGCATGAGTGTATTTATGCATATGTGCTTGCATATGTACAGTATGTGTATATGTATGTTTTAGTGCGAGGGATTGTAATCACGCATTTAGTGCTTTGCGCACACCACAAACTGAGAGCTACCAAAGGGAGCTAGCAAAAAGAGCTAGCCTCTGCGTTTCCAGCGGCGCGACTCGCCTACTCTAGCGGGCATGGCAGAGGAGACGCGCAGCCGCTCTCCTTCATGAGAATTGCACAGTTAACAAGCGCTGTGCATGTCCAAACAGGCTAAATCATGGATGCCTGGACACACTGAATTATTTCCTCCAGCAGCAGGATGCAAACTGCAGCAGCCAAGAGATAAGACAATACAGCCGAATCAGGTATGCAGAAGACCCTGCGAAGATATTCCAAAAATACGAATTTAATTATATTTACTTGTAGGTTCTCTCCGAGTACTCCGGCTTCCTCCCATCTCCTAAGACATTCACCTGAGGATAGGCTGATTGTCTGTCTCTGTGTTGGCCCTGCGATGAGGTGGCGACTTGTTTAGGGTGTTTTTGAAACCTTACTTTGTTAGCACAGTCAGATGGGATGTTGCCCACAGAACAGTTATTAGACTTAAACAAACTTTAATGATCCAAGGGAAATTGTTCCACACAGTAGCTCAGTTACAAAGGATGGAAAGGATAAGAATGGAAAGCATAATGCACAAAAAGAGGGCGAAAAATAAAAGGTATAAAGTAGACAAAAATACCATAGTAGCAATATAAAATATAACATATATGTAATATTTACATATATATACATTATATAATATATACTGATATATTATATTATATTATTATATAATATATACAATATATAACAAATCCCAATTACCATGTACAATATTACAGTATATGTAACAGCTGCAGCAAAAAAAAAGGGCAGCATAAAAAACAGATTGAAGGCTGGAAGTGTGCTGCTCTTCTTAAGGGAGCTTGACCACTGCTATGTTTTTGAGTGGAGACAACTTAAGTCTGTGTGGAAAAAAAAGAGAGTGGCAGTCTCAAGTTACAACTGCCATCCGGTCTGTACAATGAGTTTACGTTGGTGGTGTCGTCCACAACAACACGAGCAGATGAGATGTGTTGCGGGAGTATGGGTTGTCCTAGCTAGCAATAGTTTTGTAGTTTGTTTGCAGATACAGTGATGGTTTTAACATTGTTGAGTTAAGTAGAGGGCAGGTGAGTGTTTCATGGGTGAATGAGCGGTCCCGGACACATGATTTCTCCAGACAAACTTTCCTTCTCCTCATGATGTCAGCATTTCAGTCACATTTATGTCAATGTCTGTGATATCCTGCGTTTGACAGTAGATTCTGCTTTTATTAGCCAATATTTTGATTCTGTCTGAGCTGTTAATGTTGAAATTATAGGGCCCTTTTTTGCCTCACGAATCACACGCAAATAATCAGAACTACAGTACACAATCCAAACTGATAGTAACACAAAGAAGAAAAAAAACATGATCCCAGCAACTTACGCGCTTCGAACCATGTCAGGTCAACCTTATGGTTTTGTTTACATAAACTGTTTTATCTTTAGTATGCAGTGAGATATACTTAAGAACCATTCCTACCATTAAGTGTGTTTGTAAGTTAACTCTTTTCTACAAATGTACACAATTTGTAAAGTTGAAGCAAGCTGCCTCTCTAAAACCTAAATTGGCCATGACAAATTTTTTGTTTGAGACAAAAAGTGTGCAAAATAAAATTGAGCTTAGAACAACAGATATCTTTCTTCTCTTGCTTGTTTTTGAATATATATTTTTTTTTTAGCAAGACAGAGTATCCTGTGAGAACTTTTAGATGGGGCAGGGAGCTACAGCTGTTTGTTAAGAAGAGCAATGCATGCTTTCAAGTCTCAATAGATTTGGCACTTGTCCCTTTAGAGTATCTAGAGGTCTTACTACTTGTTTTTTATAGCAACAATGCTGCTAATTTGGCAAAACTTATTCCTCCTGCTATGTCTTCTTATTCTCTGGCAGACAAGGTGCGGGTGAGCTGTGTTTAGAAGCGCAGTTACAATGCATAGTGCCCCTGACTGAACAGAGTTTTAACAACAATCTACATCCACAGACAGTCCCATTATAATCTGGGAACAGGTAGTGCCACATTCATTTGTGGTGGCTCATATTTATGGTAGCCTGCCACAAATTAATTAATGTATGGGAAACACTGCTAACAGACATAGCCTTGTATTTACTGTTTTACTAAGTCAACATGACTGTTAATTAAAAAGAGAGGTGTGTGTGTGTGTGCAGTACTTTATATATTACGATTAATTTCCCCCTGAAATTCACTGTTTTCATGGTTTGAGTAAGTCAGTCCTAATGTCATCTCTAGGATGCCCTCCAGAAACTCTCAGACATGCTGAGTCTGAGTGCGGCTGTGGCTCGACAGGACGCTCTGAGCCCTTCCAAACACAGAAACACCACAGCTGTCTTGGGATGTCTGGCTGAGAAACTGGCTGGTACATTGACACCATTGAATGTTTGTCTTTCAGACTGACCGGTGACTTATCACTGTCGGCTATCTAATTTTATGTCTTCTCTCTAAGGTCCCGCCAGCATTGGACTGTTGAGCCCTGGAACTCTCGAGTACCTTCTAGAAAGCTTGGTAAGTAATGCAGAGGCAAAATAATAAGTTACATTTTAAAATGATGGATGCATAGTGTCATGTACAAAGCAACACACATTAAAATTGATTTACATTTGTTGTTTATCGTTGAGAAAAAGTCCTCAGTGGTAAACTTCGGAGAAATACACTCAGCTGAATTTGGAAACGCTTTCTCGTTTGACATGTTTTGGAGTACAGAAAAATAGTAGTTTTTTGCAATGTAATGCCTAATTTTTTCATGTGTTTTCTACAGAGCTCTGAAGCACACCCCACTGTCATGCTGTTTGCTCTGATTGCCTTGGAGAAGTTCTCTCAAACCAGTAAGTTCACCTTCCGGCTTTAGAGACACATTGATGATGGGTTGAAATTTTATCGAGTTGGCACAGACAGCCCAAAAAAATGAGGGGTGGGCAACATCATTTTAATTTCATTTCAGCTTTTAATTTGTTGGTCATGATTATAATTAGATTGGAACACAGTACAAAGACTTTAGGCAGACAAAAAAACAGTATTAGACAACGTAACAATATCAACTAGGGGTGCAACGATGCGCTATGATCACAGTTTGGTACGTAACATTGCAATAATGGAACAAAATGCCATAACACAAAACTGCTTAACTTTTGAGCTCTAATGATTTGAAAACTGGAACATAAAAACTACAAACTGCTGGCCTAGTTGTTACGTTTTTCTTTGTTTCTTTGTAAGTACCAAGTCAAATTCCTTGTGTGTTAAAGATACTTGGCCAAAAAAACGGATTCTGATCGTGATATAATTTTGTAATACAATTCTTAAATAACAATTTAGAAGACATTTAATGTGACCTTGCTGACACCTGGTGGCTAGTGCGTAGTACTGCATATGATCGCTATCTTTTTGTGGGGATCCATTCTTTAAAATACTACAACAAAAAACAGACACCATAGATTTGACTGATCATCGACTCTGGACAAGATCTATCAAATCTGATTCAATTAAGAAAATCCTGAATCAAAGATAGCCCTCCTTTATTGGGAGAAGAGTCTCCAGCTTCTGGGTTTGCCTAAACACTATTGCTCGTCGCTACTATCACTAGCAAAGGACAGGGCAGTGAGCTATATTGCTGTATTTATTTGCAGAGTAGACATCTAACACGAGGCATAGTTCCTGTCCCTCACTTTTAATGTGTACTGATTAGGAAATTGGTACGTATCTTTACCGAACCTAAAATACACTTACCGGTCCCTCTTAATGTCAACCAAATATTACATTTATTCCATGATTACAGTTTTAATACATTTGTGTAAAGCAGAATAGAGTCAGGAATGCAAAATAGTTAAGCAAAAGCGAAAACTACTATTGGTTTACATTCAAATTCTTTAAGCCATCCTATGTCCAAGGACTTACTTCCTGAACTTCTAATAAATATATAAAAATGAAAAAGTAACAATAGAAACAATGTGAGAATAAACATAGAAAATAACTGTTTTTTTTTCAATCTCTTCAGTCTAGCAGTGATCTGATACTTATACTACCCATGGTATTGATATTGTAGATATTTGGATTGATCTCCCCACCCTTTACAAAAAATAAGACAAATGTTCTACTTTTTCATGGTCTTCTTTGCCATCCTTAGGTGAGAACAAACTGACAGTGTCCGAGTCATGTATAAGCAGCAGACTGGCTGTGTTGGAGTCATGGTCGGAGCATCCTGACTACCTGAAGAGGCAGGTCGGATTCTGCTCACAATGGAGCTTAGACAATTTATGTGAGGGGTCCCGTCTATTCAGCACTATCTGATGAGAAGGTTTTGTGTAGTTGAGTTGTGCCAACGGTTCTTCTTCTGTTCCCTCTATCCAGTTCTCAAAGAAGGGCGTCAATTCACCTATGAGAAGGTCAACCTCACCCATATCAACGCCATGCTCAACAGCAACGACGTCAGCGAGTACCTCAAAATCTCCCCTAGTGGATTAGAGGTCAGTCTGAAATTAGCCTCAAATATATTTTCAGTATCAATTGTTTGATTAATTTTTGATTGTACATATTTTTGTCAGGCAATTTAAAGCAGTCTGGGTTGCATTAATGCAATATTTACAAATAACTTTTGGACTCTTCAGCTTTGTTTTAACACGTTTTGAGCCTGATTTGCTTGCGCTCTCTGCTGATTGCTGCAGGTGTTGCCGTTTGTAGACCAAATCAAGGCACATATATTACATTAAAAAAATCTCACAGCACAACCACTAAACAAAAATAAATAGCAACAGGTGGCTACAGATGTCGCTGCTATAGATGAACAATACATTATTTGTTGTCCATTAATGATCAGTTTTGTTCCAATGAAGTATAATTGATAACTTCTCTAGTTACACCTTATAGTCTCTCTTGGTGCCAATATCACTAGTCTGCAACACAAGATAATTAGACTGCTGAAATTGCACAATTTTTTAGAAATGTGTTTTGTCTTATTTCTCCCCCACAGGCACGGTGCGACGCCTCCTCATTTGAGAGTGTACGTTGTACTTTCTGTGTGGATTCTGGCATTTGGTACTATGAAGTGACGGTCGTTACATCGGGTGTGATGCAAATCGGATGGGCCACCAAGGACAGCAAGTTCCTCAACCATGTACTCCATCTGTCTATTCTCATCCTGTGCAGAGGTCAGTCAAGTGTTTTCTAACCTGTTCAAATGTGTGTTGCAGGAGGGTTACGGGATTGGCGATGACGAATACTCGTGTGCATACGATGGCTGCAGGCAGCTTATCTGGTACAATGCTCGCAGTAAACCTCACGCTCACCCCTGCTGGAAGGAGGGTATGCTTTCTGAAATCACTCAACTTAGCATTTCTGATTTGTCAGATTTTTGCATCTACAGATGGTTAAAGAGTTAAGCCTAGTGTATACTCTCGTGTCACGTAACTTGCGTAGGCGACGCCGTCTTTCCCCCTCCTCCTGCGTAGCCTCCCACAAAGCTTGTGTTCACTTTCCAAAAATCCCTATGGTTTTGTCGCCAGCAATGCAGAAAGCAGTGCTGTGATTGGTCAATTTTTGCCAAGGAAGGTCCCTGAACACAGGCGACTAGATTTTGTGCTTAAAATACACAACTTATTGTATTGAAAAACATCAGTGATTAAATATTTGCATGAAAATTAACATTGTGCAGTATGTGTACTTAATATCTTGCTTAATACAAGTTTATTGGGTTGTTGTTACATCCAAAAAAAGTCAACTCTTTTTAACTATTAATGCCAATTTTGTGCTAAGAACAGGTTCAATTCTGACACATATTCTTTATCGTGCACACACAACACTTCTCATTTTTTGTCAATAATCTTTCAGGCACGGTATATTTACGAACATGTGATCTCTAAACATGACAATACAGATAAACACCAGCATGTCGTTAACTTAAAATCGTTTTTTTTTTTACAGTTTTGTTTATTTACAATTACATGATAGCTTTCTCTTGTCCCATGTCCCAAACGGCCAAATGGCGTTGCATACTAATAATATAGTCTCTGCCGTGACTCGTTCAGAAGTTGCAGTCCATCTTCACGAAGGAATTTTATAAGTAAAATGTCCATTAAAAGTAAACTGATGATTCTGAACGATTAGTTCCGGTGTAGACAAAGATGTCGATGTTGTGGTTCAGTGGTTGTTGTCAATCGTCACTCTTCTGAGAAGGAAACAGTCTCTAGTCAACAACAGCTGTAGTTGCTCCTTCTGTAGACACTGCCCTTAGTGTTTTAGAAGAGAATTACGGGTCTGGCGCCAACCCCCACGGAAGAACTATAAAACAAACAAAACGCCGTCAGAGAGGACGCAAGCTACGTGACGCAAACATATATTCCAGCCTTTAAGCACCCACATTCCTCATACAGAGGGATAGAGAGTGCTGTGTGGATTCAAATGTATGGTGACCTATTTTAGGAGACGCTATCGGCTTCCTGTTGGACCTCAGCAAAAAGCAGATGATCTTCTATCTGAACGGACATCAGCTGCCGCCAGAAAAACAGGTTTTCTCTTCAGCAACGTAAGTTTTCCTCCCACTTTTGTTTTTCTCCTTTGTCTTCTTCCCACAAAATCACTTCTTTCCCCTCAATCTGTCAGGTCTGGCTTCTTTGCGGCGGCCAGTTTTATGTCATACCAGCAGTGTGAGTTCAACTTTGGCGCCAAGCCTTTCCGCCACCCGCCCTCAGTCAAGTTCAGCACCTTTAACGACTTTGCGTCACTGCTTCCCAGTGAAAAGATCATCCTGCCCAGGTAAAATGAAGTTAGGGTAGTGGCATTGTTACATTATCATGTATTTTCTTTAAAGCATAAAAAGATGGACCACACCACCATCTTAAGGCATTCCATCCTAATAAAAAATAAAGTAAAACAGACATAACTTTCTTCCACCTTTTGATTTTTTTAGGCTTTTGTCAGTGCTGGTATGAAATGTGTTTATACTGTGACCGCTTACGTGAACAACCAAATTGTGTGGATCAACCCATTAAGTCCTGGTCCAGTGTTCTTCTTGTTATTAAAAAAGTGCCAGCTTAAGCCCATGTCAGTATGTATGTATGCATATATATACATATATATGGATATACCTGTATATGTGCTAGTGTGCGTGTCCAGAACCATAAATCAAAGTTTACATCCAAAGTTTCAAAGACGCACACAGCGTATAGTTAGAAGTTATTGTCGTAGTAATGTCAAAAGATTTGGGGTACTTAACACTAGTTTGATCAAGAAATGCATTAATTAACTTAAAATATCTTTCTCTTCAACTTCAAGCAGAAATGCACAAAGAAAAGGGTACATTATGGAAATATCGAGTCCAAAGCCACGAGAAGTTGTTCTCCTGACAAGAAAAAACGTAAATAAAGACTATAGGACATATACCGTAATTTCCGGACTATAAGCCGCACCAGCTAAATTTAGGGGAAAATACAGATTGCTCCATATATAAGCCGCACCCGACTATAAGCCGCAGGGTTTTGATGTGTAATTAGCGTAGTATATAGGGGTTCCTGCTACCACGGAGGGGATTGTCGGGACAGAGATGACTGTTTGGGAACGCAAAGCGTCCCATTTATTAACAATAAATCTTTCAATCATTCAATCAAACTTTCACATCTTTGACATGGCGAACAGCATTCGTGCAGAGTACAAATAATACAACGTTGCAAAGTAATACAAAGTGCTCGCCTGTACGTTATCAAAATAACCAGCCTACCGGTATATGAAAAGTCAGTCTTTAATCATTGTGTCATCGTCTTCCTCCTGCGTACTAAAACCACCGAAATCCTCTTCGTCGATGTCGGAGAAGAACAGGCCGTAAATAAGCCGCACCCTTATATAAGCCGCAGGGACCAGAACGAGGGGGAAAAGTAGCGGCTTATATTCCGGAAATAACGGTATATATTTTTTCCATTTTGGGGTCCCCTGAGCTAGCTGGTGTTCTTATGTTTTGGTTTGAAACATTTTACTGTGAGCAAGTTGTAAACCGAACATTGTATTGACTTAATTTTATTTCGTGCAGCGGCAAATCCGTGTGTGTGCGAATATAACCCGCACAGGCATTGGAAAAAAAATCTTGATATTTCCTGGAATCCCTGTAAGTGTGCACTGATGTTAAAGCTGATGCACACATGCCATTGTACATGTATTATCTCACTATATTGATGAACAGAGACGTCATAATGCGCCACTAAGTCAGCTGTGGTTGCTTCTTGGACAAATTAACATGACGGTGGTCTTTTTTTTTGAGGGTAGAAATAAAAATAAAAGTCTACACTTACTGTATGTGAGCGGGGACTTTTTTCCAACACCAGAGTCTGGGAAATCTGCATTTTTTAAAATATTTGTGCCCTTGGATGCCCTTGGATAAGATAAGAGTATGAATTATCATATGAAAACAGAAAGATCACAATAAAAATATGCAATAAAGGAAAAATAAAACATGTCGACAAACTGCTGTCGGTGCAAAAATTATTTGTCACGCAATAGCTTACGTAATCAGTCAGCCTGAGGGGCGTCAACTTAAATGGGTTTAACTGTACTAAAATATAATTTCTGTGAAAGTGCAAGAAAACTATTATGAGAAGTAAAGTAAAGCCATAATGGAATTTAGTATGTGCGTATTAGTTCTAACATGACCTTGATTTATCGTTTGTGTTGGAGAAGTTTAACTGAGCATTTCTTCCTTGCCTTGGAGTCACCTGACTAAAAAGTAATACCGGTACATATATGACAAGTTGTGATGCAGTACATCATCATCATAGTTTATCAAAGGCAACTTCTTTTTGTTAACGCAAACTCAACATTTCCTGTGCTTTATTCCTAGGCATCGGCGCCTGGCTTTACTGAAACAGGTTAGCATCCGGGACAACTGCTGCACGCTGTGCTGTGACGTCATGGCTGACACAGCGCTGCGGCCCTGTGGACACGGGTAGGTCATGTTGCCTCCCAAATATCAGAATTAGCTTAATTGGCCAAGTATGTTTAACACACAATGAATTTGACTTGGTAGATTGTGCTGCCTTCTTCAATGTAAAAAAATTAATATTAACAATTAACTCAAAATATAAACAAGTACTTTATATGCAAAGCTAATAAATAATAGTGCAGTAGTGAATAGAGCAGAGCAAAAAGATAATGAAGTGAGCATGAGTTTGTACAATCACGGTGACAGATTAGTTCAAGTTATTTCACAGAGTTTATCAAATTGCCAGGCTGAAGGAAGAAACTATTGTTATGACGGGTTGTTTTGGCATACAGTGATTTGTAACACCTGCCGGGGGCGGGTGGAGTATGAGCAGTTTGTGACCAGTGTCTGAGGTGTCTGCAGTAGTGCTATATCTTGTGTTACTACTGTAAAGTGGGATCGTTATAAAGTCCAATGTAAAATTTGCACATTTGACCAAAGTTTTTGGTTATAGTATATACATCAAAAGTAATTTGTTTAGTTTTAATTTGCCTCTATCTACAGTACCGTATCTGTTGTTAAGAGAAGAAAGTGAGCATATCATACACATAAATTAAGACAGGAATGTCCCAAGTGTGGCCTAGTTTTTTTTCTCCATAAAATAAAGTAAATGCATATTGATATATAGCTAGATGTAAGCCTCACTTTGTCACCAATAAAACTAAACTAAAATGTGGATGTTTTGTACAGAAAGCTTAGCATGTATTGACCTAAATTGGATGTTTTTTTTTCAACCTTATGGATACCCAAAATGTTTAAAACATTTAAAAAGCCAACTTGCATGTTATTTTTACATTTGTACTATGGTGAACTTTTTAAAATGTGAAGTGTTCAACATTAGAGTGACATGTTTAATTGTTTCCGTGTTTTATTATTAAGTGGTTAACTTCCTGTTACACTTGTCTGCATTTACGCGTTTGAAATGTTACTCAAAACACTGGCTCCACATTTAATTAGGCTTTTATGATGGTGGTAGTTTGATTATGGATTAGTTTGTTGACAATTGAGAGGTTGACCGGTGTGATGGAACAGAAGATTAATATTTCTGTGGCTAGTTAATAAACGCGTTGTTGTGATTGTTTTTGTCTTTATCTTCTTCCAGGGGTATGTGTATGGAGTGTGCCTTACAGTTAGAAACGTGCCCCCTGTGTCGCCAGGACATCCAGACTCGCGTCAGACTCATTGCACATGTCTCCTGACACACTCTAACCTGCTCCTGTAAGGAGAGATGCACAAGCCCTACAGACACCTCCCCCTCTAAGCCCCTCTGGCCCAGCCGGCGTGGAGGATGGTTCCGCAGTGAAAGCATCCGAGCTATGCGTTCTGGTCAGAGGAGGCCTTGATGGAGGGGTGACGATAGGAAGCAGACGAGCGGATGGGGAAGCCAACTGCAGCAGGATTCCTGTGAGCTTCTCACTCATTTAGCCATGCCTCCTCTTTTGTATTCTTCTGAGAGCAGAAGCCAGACAGACGCTCTGAAGGAGGGAGCAGAAACAATTAATCACATCAAAACCAACCTCTATAATCTGTAAGATCCAATTTTGCGAACCTCTTTTCACAAAAGATCCTATTGTATTCTTGTTTAGAGGACACTACATAATCACATCATACACACACACAATGGGCTCTGCAAGGTAGTAGTAATGAATGAGGGTGGGCGATACTGCAAATTTGGTAAATCCAAGGCAAGTATTGTAGATATTGATGCGTTTTTCTTTAATATACAAAGGACTTTAAATGATTTTCAAAATTTGCCTTTAATTGGCTAATTAGAATAAACACAGGACAAAGGTTCTAGCCCCCAAAATGTCAACAAACAGTATAAATAGAACAATTATAAAACAAAGTAACAACATCAATAAAATAGTTATTCCCTTTATTACAATTATTTGAGCAAAATAAAGTCAATAGTGCAAAATAATTCAACAAAAACTACAGCTAGCTCACGTTGAAATATTTGAAGGTTTGCCTCAAAATGTAACAATATCAGCAATGTAACAGTATCAATAACTCTAAAACCACAGATATTGTTTGACACTCAGTGACAATAAACATCAGTGTTTTCCCACAGGGTGTCAAATTTACACAATTGGCCATGACGCATTTGTAAAAATTGAGTTAAAAACAAAAAGGCAAAACACATTTTTTTTCAAGCTATTAGCAAACTGGTTTCTTTTTGTTGTTAAACTACAGCTAGCTCACGTTCAAATATGTGACGGTTTGCCTCCAAATGTAACAATATCAGCAATGTAACAGTATCAATAACTTTTAAAACCACAGGTTTTGTGTGACACTCAGTGACAATAAACATCAGTGTTTTCCCACAGGGTGTCAAATTTACACAATTGGCCATGACACATATGTAAAAATTTAGTTTAAAAAAAAAAAGCATAACAAATATTTTTAAAGCTATAAGCAAACTGGTTTCTTTTTGTTGTTAAAAATGCCACAAACAAGATTGAACTGTCTCTGATTGCACCCAGTGTTCCTGGTAAAAAGCTATAGCCTCCAAAATTCCCTTCCAGATTTGTCGCTTGTCACTTTTTTGAAGAAAAGTATAATAGAGACGGGTACTTGCTAAATTATAGAGATAAAGTTGCCTAGTTGGCAGCACTGGTACCTCCCGTTTTGTTGTATTGTTTGGCAGACCAGGTGCATTAAAATGTGTTAATGAGGGTGGGAAAACAGGTATTTGCAAATCTATTTGTGGTGGTCCAAAATTTGGCAGGCCGCCACAAATAAATGAATGTATGGGAAAACACAAGAGTAAAACTGATTTCATCACACTAGGAATCATCCAATTCTTAATACCACTCTTGGTATCAATATGGTATATATTAAGGTGAATGGTCCCACCCGTTGTTATGGACACATGTGGTGGTAATAAGCCCAAAGTACAGACAAACATTAGTGGATGTAAATCCCCAAACAGCATTGTTATTGTCTTTGCTCTGTGTACCATCGCTATCTCTTGGTTCCTGTGCTGATCCATTTCACATATCTGCAGCAATGTCAGACTTCCGTGTACAAATGTCAACAAAAACATGCAGTTTACTCATTTAGTTTACAAAATGTAAAATATCTGATCTTACCAGAAGACTTCACTAGTCTTTTATCACAACCATTAAGGAAGCAAAGAGTGATCCGGTACTGTAAAGATTTTCAACTTATTCATTTGCGCTTGTGTGTCGTGCTTTATTTATAAACTCAGATTTGGATTGTTCACTGTCATCAGTCTAACAGAAGCTTATTTGGTCCCAGTATAATTGTGGATAATGTTGATAATAGGAAAAGTATCCGTCTTGAGTTTACTTTATGGGCACTAAAAAAATATATCCAACATTTGGTTTTGAAAGATGGAGTATCAGTTACATCTGGGGTTTTCAAAGTGGTCAGCCTCATCTTCTCCCACTCACAACTGTTTATTTACATATCAACACACGCCCCCAACTGTAGACACTCTCACTACAAGAACTACAAATAATTCCTATATATTTTCAACATCGCTTAAGCTGAGCAGCTATTAAAACATATTTTAAACTGAGGTTGAGCTTCTGACTCCTCGCACTTTGAAAACTCCAGAGTTGGATTGTTGTAAAAGCAAATGTGAAACGTCAATGTGAGTGATGTATCCCCAAGTCTGGCATATGTGTTTGCAATTCTATTATTTAATTCTCTTAAGTCTGTTTGTTTACAGAAGTATATTGGCACCAAAATTCTACTCTATCCCCTTAGTTACAAACAAATGAGACTTCTTTAAGCTAACTAGACGGGTATGTAGGGGTGGGCAATATCTGGCACATTGATCTGGTACCAAGTAAAAAGAGGGCCAATATTACAGATAACTTTACTTTTCACTTGAAAATATTCAAATTTTCATTGCCTTACATTAGTTGATTGGGATTTTAATCAAAATAAAACACAGGCGGAAGATTTTTGGTAATCTTATTTGTGAACAATTTAACAATATCTACATATTCTTACGGTACTGAATAGATCAGAACTGGATTATTCAGATTGTCTGAGAAGACGTTCCATCTCTCAGCTCTAGATTAAGGTAATGATGCAGTATCCAGAGGATAAACACTAATTCCAGGATCCTGCCCTCAGACCAGAGCTGTCCAATCTAAAGTCTGTGAACACAAACTGATTAAGCCTGCTCGGATTAGAGAGCTTTAGTCTTGAGGGCAGAAATGTTTTCCTTAGTTCCAGCACTGCACCCTTAGACGAGAGCAGATGAGAAGCGAAATATCTTCTATATGAACAGTCGAGTTGCGATCAATTCAATGACCCGGATGAATAAGAATATTTAAAGGCTATACAACAGTATAAGACAAAGACAACAATATAAGACAAAGTAATAATTACATACAATTTTGGAGCAAAATAAAGTCTGCAGTGCTAAATAGGTCAACAAAAGCAAACACTACTATTGGCTCATTAAAATCCAGGTCCAATAATCAACAATATATACCTATAACCATCTAACAATAAAGACATTCCAGAAAATATACATGAATAAGAAATATCAATCTCATCACACTATTATTGAGCCGATACCAATACTACCATTGGTATCAATACTATCAATACTTGCATCGATTCGCCCACCCCGACTAGAATCAAACATTTATCTAAGGCCTTTTTGCCATTTCTTGCCCTTACAGGGGCTACTGTAGCTCTTGTATGAAAGCAGCCCGTTGGTTTACAGGAACGAGTATATTTATGCAATGGAGTATTTTAAGATTAGGCTGAATTGTTTTTAAAGGAAACCCAGTAAACGCATGAAGTAGATGTGTTAAAGTTTACTGCAAAGCTTTCTGAAGATGACTTGAATCGCTGCGTGAGACAAAAGCCTGTTTAGTTACTGTTTGCTTATTTGGAGCACCTTAAAAGAGCAGCTGAGAGAAATGGTTCATTGTATGATCTTAGGAGATTAAAAAAACTGAAAAGAGGAATTTCTCACCAGAATTCCTAAAGATATGGTTTATGAAAGATTGATGTTTCTTGGATTGTGCTATTTGTAATAAATGTATATTCATGTGATGTTTACATGACAAGACAGTGTTTCTTTACATGTTTGGTATTACTGCAATATTTTACACATCAAAGCATATACTGTACTCCAAATATACATCACATGGGACAAGCGGTAGGAAATAGATGGATGGATGTTAGATTTTTTTTTTAAAAATAGACACATGTTAATTTCATCAATAATTAAAAACCGACATAAAAGTAGGAAATACTTTGATAAGGGTAACTCCAAAGAATCGGAATAATAATGATCACCATTGTAATCAAATACTACTAAATATGTATTTCAAGGGTAATGTGTTTGCTAATTCTACAAATGTTAGCACTATTAGACAATCGCATACAAGAGTCAGTCCGTGGAGTCCATACTTAGTCCAGCAAAGCACGCCAAAAAAAGGAGGCAAGCGGCCACTTTGATGCATATTGCTAAAAAAAATAAAACTATTCCAATGTAAGTCTTAACAAAACAGACATATTAGCTTTGTGTTATTTGTGACAAAGCAAATTACTAGTTATGGGTCAAACGATACTGAAGCATCGATGCCTTATGAAACTAAATTAGTGCTATTGTGTCTCTAGTATCATTTTAATCTTATATCACCAAATAAGGAAAATGCAATTACTCCTGTTTACGATTTAGCTCATTGACCAGACTTGCGGTTTTCATATTCTTTTTTGGCAAAACTAAAACAATCATTGATTTTTGGGTCAAATGTAATGACTGTTTTAATCCAGTAGATGGTGGATGACCATTATGAAATAGCAACATGAGAGCAGTTAAAGTTAAAGTACCTATGATTGTCACACACACAGTAGGTGTGGCGAAATTATTCTCTACATTTGACCCATCACCCTTGATCACCCCTTGGGAGGTGAGGGGAGCATTGGGCAGCAGCGGTGGCCGCGCCCAGGAATCATTTTTGGTGATCTAACCCCCAATTCCAACCCTTGATGCTGAGTGCCAAGCAGGGAGGTAATTGGTCCCATTTTTATAGTCTTTGGTATGACTCGCCCGGGGTTTGAACTCACAACCTACCAATCTCAGGGCAGACACTCTAACCACTAGGCCACTGATGCTGTGTCAATGCAACTAGTGAGTGTGCCATACACTCACTGAGGTGTCATTTACGCATCACTAAAAAATACCTTACATTAGATTAGACCTTAAGTCGTTCCGTCCTCGGGAGGACATTGATTTGCAAGTTTTTTTCCCAGTGATTTCTGTCGTAGGCCTGTGTCTTCATCTGTTCCCATGAAATGTTTGTCAATGTTGTGAGTGGTCTTCCTCTTTTTCCCTTTCTATTGCTATATTTTGTAGATGATGTTGTCATCCATCGTATCAAGACAAACGATCCTTCTTTATCTTATGGTTGGCGTTGGAAACTCTTTCTTGGTTCCCTGCCATACTTGTTCGTTTCTTATATGGTTTCTCCGGGATGTCTAAAATCCTTCTTTAACAGAAATATCCACCTTTGTTAGTCATTGGCTATCATTTGCTACTTGTCAGATGCATAGAGTTATGCTGAAATAACTACTGCTTCATATTTTTAGGGTTTTGTTTCAAACGTGATTTTTTTCTTCTCTTTAATATCCGGTATTGTACAAGCTGCCAAATGTTGAATTTGCCTTTCCAAACCTTACCCATTTTTTCTTCAGAGCTCTTGCCATTGTTGCTAACGTTTCTCTCCAGATATTGGAATGTCTCCCCCCTGTTCATTTTCCATTGATGGATATATTTTGCACCCCTTCTTATCGAATGCTTGCAGGCTAAATGGGGGCACTAAGCAACATTTTATTTTAAGGTCTCCTCCCCCTTTACAAAAGGGTTTATTTAATACTCTATTTATGTCAAACAATTTTTACATTTTTTAATAAAACTTGAATTTAATTTGATGCATGTTTTTGTACTAAAACAAACTTTTTTTTAGTGCAAATGACAAATTTTAACATAATAAAAACACAAAGTTCCACATTTTCCTGGAACTCCGACGGAGATTCGATCGGTTTACGACAAATTATCAGCAATACAACTATTGGGGGGAATATGCTGATATATTCTTATCAATGAAATGCATTTGTGGTAAAAATTGTATATGACATGCCCTGTATTTATTAGTTGATATTTTACATGCGCTTCATAACACAAAAACATGGATCTCGGCATCCAGTTTACTCTTTAGTACATTTGTTACTTCTGGACATCAATATTTTCTTCCAAGCAAATAAGTTAAATATTCTATTCAATGATATACAGTGCATCCGGAAAGTATTCAAAACGCTTCGTTTTCCACATTTTATTATTACAGTCTTATTCCAAAATGAAATACAACCATTTTGTCCTCAAAATTCTACAGACAATACCCCATAATGACAATGTGAAAAGTTTTTTTTAAGAATATTTGCAAATGTATTTAAAAATGAACTAAACATAAGTATCGACACATTTTTTTCCAATACTTTAATGCACCTTTGGCAGCAATTATATCCTCAAGCATTTTTGATGAATACAATGCCACAAGCTTGGCACACCTGCATATCTTTGGGTAGTTTCGACTATTCCTCTTTGCAAAACATCTCAAGCTCCATCAGGTTGAATGGGAAGCGTTGGTTTTCATCCAGGATTTCTCTCTTCATCTTTCCCTCTATCCTGACTAGTCTCCCAGTTCCTGTCATTGGAAAAACAACCCCACAGCATGATGCTGCCACCACCATGCTACACTGTAGGGATGGTATTGTCCTGGGGATGACCGGTGCCTGGTTTCCTCCAAATTTGATGCCTGGCATTTACGCCAAAGAGTTCAATCTTTGTCTCATCAGACCATATAATTTTGTTTTTCATGATCTGAAAGTCTTTCAGGTGCATTTTTTGGCACACGTTTTACTGGGAAATGGCGTCTGTCTGGCCACTATAACATACAGGCCTGATTGGTGGATTGCTGCAGAGATGGTTGCCCTTCTGTAAGGTTCCCCTCTCTCCTGAGTGACCAGCGGGTTCTTGGTCACTTCCCTGACTAGACCAAGATGAACGCACTAAAGTAAAGAGACAACCATCCTTTCCATTTTCTACCGCTTAAAAACCAACGCTTCCCATCCAACCTAATGATGGATGGGACTCTTGTCTTGTTCTGTATATTGTACAGTATTTTGTATATTGTACAGGATTGCTTATTATTTTTATTGGATAGTAGTCTGTTTATTTCAATTCTTATTTTTTATCTTTATTACTTCTTGTGTAATTTATTTTTATCCCATATTTGTTTCCACTACCACACCTTAAATTGGAGTCCTTAATCTTGTTATATGCAAATATAATGACAATAAAGTCCATTGTGTTCTATTCTATTCTAATGGATCTTGAAAAGTGCTGCAAAGAAAAATGGTCTAAACTGCCCAAAGATAGGTGTGCCAAGCTTGTGGCGTCATATGCAAAAATACGTGAGGCTGTAATTATTGCCAAAGGTGCATCAACAAAGTATTGAGCAGAGGTTGTGAAAATGTATGTACATGTGTTTTTTCTATTTTTAATAAATTAGCAACAAAAATATTTTAAAAAATCACATTGTCATTATGGGGTATTGTGTGTAGAAGTTTGAGGACAACAACTGATCTGTTCCTTTTTGGAATAAGGCTGTAACATCATAACTGTGGAAAAAGTGAGGCGCTGTGAATACTTTACGGGCGCACTGAATAGATGAATAATTGCATTATCAGTGGGACAAAAATGGCACTTTTGACACCCCCGTTGATAATGCGATTATTATTTTATTTCATTTCATTTTTTAATTTATCTCCTTCATTGATGTGCATCTTTGATCGATAGACAATTATACCTCAATTATTCAATTATACATTTA
This sequence comes from Entelurus aequoreus, assembly GCF_033978785.1. Taxonomy (NCBI): domain Eukaryota; kingdom Metazoa; phylum Chordata; class Actinopteri; order Syngnathiformes; family Syngnathidae; genus Entelurus; species Entelurus aequoreus. Next base: position 6,406,938 of record NC_084754.1, on the reverse strand, counting down.
CACACCAATGTCTGAGAAGGAGCAGGATGAAGAAAAATCTTATATTTTCCTGCCCCCTTCAACATAATACGTAGTCTTACTTAATGGATATCATATAAACCAACAATTACATCCAAATATAATAAAAACACAACAAGTGCAAAACTTCATGAAGTACAAACCGAACAAAAAAAAAAAGTAATATACACCTCACGGGATGATACAAAACCAGGCAAAAAATAAGTAAAATAATAAATATAAAGCATAATGTAAACACTTATGGCTGTCCATATGATCTTATTGTTCTGTCTTTAAATATTTTTTCAATTGGAATATATTTCTACAATCTTTTATCTCATTGTAAAGATAATTCCATAGTTTAACCCCATACACATTTGTTTTAAAGTTGTTCTTGAATACTGATGTTTGAAATGACCTTTTCTTCTATGCTCTTCATTCTCAGAAGTGATGACAAACATTTTTTGTAAATTTGCTGGTAATGTTTTACTTTTAGCCTTAAACAGGACACATAATATCTGTAACTTTACTAACTCCTGTAATTTCAATAAACCAGAATTAATAAATAATATGTTAGTGCAGCGGTTCTTAACCTGGGTTCGATCGAACCCTAGGGGTCGGGCTCAGGGGTTCGGTGGAGGTCCAAACACACCAGACTCATCGTGTAAATAAAAGATTCTCCCTATCGGCGTATTACGGATACGGCAACAGCAGAAGTAACACTGATTTACAGGTGTGTAATTTGTTGTGAGTTTATGCACTGTGTTGGTTTTGTTGTTTGAACAAGGTGATGTTCATGCACGGTTCTTTTTGTGCACCAGTAAAAAAAACATGGTAACACTTTAGTATGGGCAACATATTCACCATTAATTAGTTGCTTATTAACATGCACATTAGTAACATATTGGCTCTTAACTAGTCATTATTAAGTACTTATTAATGCCTTATTCGGCATGGCCTTATTATAACCCTAACCCTCTAACCCTGGCCCTAACCCTGACCCTAACCAAATAACTCTAAATTAAGTCTTTGTTACTTAGAATATGTTGCCCATACTAAAGTGTTACCAAAAACATAACTTTGTCTTTAATTTAAAAAAAAAAAAACATTTTATTTTTCACTAAAGAAGGGTTCGGTGAATGCGCATATGAAACTGTTGGGGTTCGGTACCTCCAACAAGGTTAAGAACCACTGTGTTAGTGTGTTCTAAGTCAGTGGTTCTCAAATGGGGGTGCACGTACCCCTGGGGGTACTTGAAGGTATGCTAAGGGGTACGTGAGATTTTTTTTTTAATATTCTAAAAATAGCAACAATTCAAAAATCCTTTATAAATATAAATAAAAACCTATCTTTTTTTCCAAATAGTTCAAGAAAGACCACTACAAATGAGCAATATTTTGCACTGTTATAATGTCATAAATCAGAAACCGATGACATAGTGCTGTATTTTACTTCTTTATCTCTTTTTTTCAACCAAAAATGCTTTGCTCTGATTAGGGGGTACTTGAATTAAAAAAAAATTCACAGGGGGTACATCACTGAAAAAAGGTTGAGAACCACTGTTCTAAGTAATCTACTTTATGAATAATCCTTATAGCTCTTTTCTGATGGCATTATCATGCGTATGACTGATTTATTTACACTCGTAAAAAGTCAATGATGCCTTAAAGAGACAACAAATGAAATTGGCGCATCCACTTGCTATTCCAGAATGGAAGTTCGCAAATTTCGACTTGTAGGACAGTACACGAACGCAACACAACTTGCCAGCGCTCACCTACGGTAGGAACCAATGTGCTCTTAACTTGGTTCTGTCGGAGATTACGTAAAGCCGCACCGAAATACGTCGTTTCCAGGGTAACCATATCCTTCACGACTGCCTGAACATGGACGTTGAAGAACGAAGTAAGTGATTACCTTTCGCCTGCGTGCCTTAAACGCGCGTCTTGAATTCATTTAGGTGTGTTGTTCATTCGGAAGTCGACCATTTTTAACGACTCACGCGTGTCGCTAACGTTAGCTAGCCGAGGCTACTGCCTGACGTCGTCGTTGAGTAAAGCGCTAAACCTGTAAGGTGTGATAATACACAGCTCTGACGAAGTAAAGACTTGTGCATTTTAAAGCAGACGTTGCCTCACATTTCTTCCCCGCCACAGGTGTGCAGGCCTGCGGGGAGGACATTGTGGAAATGGTTGACATGGAAGACGAAACCTTTGCCATTTCCAGGTTAGTTAAAGCCAAGAGATAGTTTGCTAATAATTGAAGAGACGTGTCTCATTCTGTGGTGTTTCTGTCCAATAAAACCCAATGTTTTGTCAATCTTGTCTTCATCCAGTTCCTCAGCCATAGATACAGCCTTCGACTCTGTTATTGGATGCATAGAGGACATCATCATGGGTAGGATTACCATTTTAAACGTCCTCTACCTATTCACTTGTGCTATATTATCTATAGCACAGGTGTGAAACTTAAGGCCCGGGGGCCAAATTTGTCCCGTCCTATCATTTATTGTGGCCCATAATATCATATTTAGTGGTTCGTATCATCATAATCAGAAATACTTTAATAATCCCCGACGGGAAATTAAGATTTTCAGCATAATCCCATTCAAGATCAGACAAACATTACAGGGAGACAGAACAGGATCGCTGACGGGTCTGCCAACTAAGGCTGCAGCTAACGATTATTTTTCTATCGATTAATCTATAGATTGTTTTTTCGATTAATCGGTTAATCTATCGATTATTTTTTCGATTAATCTATAGATTATTTTTTCCTTTTGCCGATTATTTTTTTATTCAAAATGAAGATGAAAAAATAAATGTAGGCCCGTTTTTTCAAAAGGCATGGCTTTTATTTACAAAAAAAAAGAAGTATGGCCACTCAGTCAACATTGACAACAACATGACTAAATATTCTGTAACAATGTAAACATTTAAAACTTTTAACATTTAACAAAATTAAAAGTAGCTTATTTGCTTTTTAATGTGCAAATATAAAAGTCAACATCCAGTGCAAATCTTAATATTCTGCAATAGTATAAGCATTTCAAAAGTAAAAGTATTGCTTATTTTGCTTTAAAATGTGCAAAAATAAAGATAAACATCCAATACAAAAAAGTGCAAAACGAAATATTCTGTAACAACAGTGTAAACATTTCAACAAAAGTGAAAGTATTGCTTATTTGCTAAAATGTGCAAAAATAAAGATAAACATCCAATACAAAAAAGTGCCAATCTAAATATTCTGGAGTACTGTACACATTAAATATTGCTTTTAAAATGTGCAAAATAAACATCCAGTCCAACACAGTACACAATAACCAATTCTACTCATTCCAGTGAGTGTCTAACAGTTGTAATGAAGAAAGGTTAGCATGTGTACATGTTTGGTTCTTTTCTTGTTTATAATATTCCCAGCAGCTGAAAATAGGCGCTCAGAAGGGGTCGATGTGGCTGGAACTGAGAGCTAATTAGCCTTCACCTCAAGCCAGGATTTCGAGCGAGCTGAGCTGCAGTTTAAGTTTCTAGAAGGTCAACGGGCTCATAGTGATGTTAGTAGTAGTTGACTGGGAGGTGTTTATTATCATTTGGGGAGAGTCCGCTGCCTGATGCTCACCTGCTAAACACCTATCTGCTCCACCCTGAAGCGCTGACTACATGCGCTCTGAATACGCACTGCTGATTGGCTGATAATGCTTCGTGTGTACCAATCAGATGGTTGTGTGGGTGGGACAATGCTGCGTGTGTACCAATCAGATGGTTGTGTGGGTGGGACAATGCTGCGTGTGTACCAATCAGATGGTTGTGTGGGTGGGACAATGCTGCGTGTGTACCAATCAGATGGTTGTGTGGGTGGGACAATGCTGCGTGCTGAGACAGAGGCAGACGGAGCAAAGCAGCTTGTTAAGACTTTAGCTTAGAAACTCGTTCGGTACACCCCCGTACCGAACCGAAAGCCCCGTACCGAAACGGTTCAATACAAAACACGTACCGTTACACCCCTAGCAGATACAAATGGCACATTCATGTTTTTGTGTAATGATGACAACGTATGCTCGCGCGGACGATTGACTAGTTGATGGTTTTCTTTTCAAATGTTCGTTCATAGCCGTTGTGCTGCTATGATAGGCCATTTCCGCTCGACACAGTGTGCATACAACAACATTATTAGGCCGTTTATTGAAGTACTCCCACACTTTTGGCATGCTTTTCCCCCCTCGCTCGCACCGCTCGCATCGTCTTCTTTGATCGTCTGCTTTGCGCTTCGCCATGACGGTAGTGTGACGTCATTATGCGACGCGTCGACGCACAAAAACGGCGTCGACGTATTTACGTAACCGATGACGTCGACTACGTCGACGCGTCGTTTCAGCCTTACTGCCAACTTACAAAAAAGTTGAGGAACAGGTAAACGCAGGGGAGTGGGGGGGTGAGGGAAAAAAAATTCAGTTTAAGCCTGGGCCATCATTTGATTGGCGCGCCAAGTTATATAAGGTAAACGTCCTCTACCTATTCACTTGTGCTATATTATCTATAGCACAGGTGTGAAACTTAAGGCCCGGGGGCCAAATTTGTGCCGTCCTATCATTTATTGTGGCCCATACTATCATATTTAGTGGTTCGTATCATCATAATCAGAAATACTTTAATAATCCCCGATGGGAAATTAAGATTTTCAGCATAATCCTATTCAAGATCAGACAAACATTACAGGGAGACAGAACAGGATCGCTGACGGGTCTGCCAATTTAGAAAAAAAGTTGAGGAACAGGTAAACATAGGGGAGTGGGGGGTGAGGGGAAAAAATGTCAGTTTAAGCCTGGGCCATCATTTGATTGGCGCGCCAAGTTATATAAGGTAAACGTCCTCTACCTATTCACTTGTGCTATATTATCTATAGCACAGGTGTGAAATTTAAGGCCCGGGGGGTATTTAAAAAAAAATAAAAAAATAAAAATTACATTTTTTTTTTTACATAAATAAATACAATCATGTGTGCTTACGGACTGTATCCCTGCAGACTGTATTGATCTATATTGATATATAATGTATATATTGTGTTTTTTATGTTGATTTCATAAAAAAACAAAAATAATAATTTTTTTATTTTTTTTTAAATTTCTTGTGCGGCCAGGTACCAATCGGTCCGCGGCCCGGTGGTTGGGGACCACTGATCTATAGCACAGGTGTGAAACTTAAGGCCCAGGGGCCAAATTTGTCCCGTCCTATCATCTATTGTGGCCCACAATATCATTTTTAGTGGTTCGTATCATCATAATCAGAAATACTTTAATAATCCCCGATGGGAATTTAAGATTTTCAGCATAATCCCATTCAAGATCAGACAAACATTACAGGGAGACAGAACAGGATCGCTGACGGGTCTGCCAACTTACAAAAAAGTTGAGGAACAGGTAAACGCAGGGGAGTTGGGGGTGAGGGAAAAAAAATTCAGTTTAAGCCTGGGCCATCATTTGATTGGCGCGCCAAGTTATATAAGGTAAACGTCCTCTACCTATTCACTTGTGCTATATTATCTATAGCACAGGTGTGAAACTTAAGGCCCGGGGGCCAAATTTGTCCCGTCCTATCATTTATTGTGGCCCATAATATCATATTTAGTGGTTCGTATCATCATAATCAGAAATACTTTAATAATCCCCGATGGGAAATTAAGATTTTCAGCATAATCCTATTCAAGACCAGACAAACATTACAGGGAGACAGAACAGGATTGCTGACGGGTCTGCCAATTTACAAAAAAGTTGAGGAACAGGTAAACGCAGGAGAGTGGGGGGTGAGGGAAAAAAAATCAGTTTAAGCCTGGGCCATCATTTGATTGGCGCGCCAAGTTATATAAGGTAAACGTCCTCTACCTATTCACTTGTGCTATATTATCTATAGCACAGGTGTGAAACTTAAGGCCCGGGGGCCAAATTTGTCCCATCCTATCATTTATTGTGGCCCATACTATCATATTTAGTGGTTCGTATCATCATAATCAGAAATACTTTAATAATCCCCGATGGGAAATTAAGATTTTCAGCATAATCCCATTCAAGATCAGACAAACATTACAGGGAGACAGAACAGGATCGCTGACGGGTCTGCCAATTTACAAAAAAGTTGAGGAACAGGTAAACGTAGGGGAGTGGGGGGTGAGGGAAAAAAAAAATCAGTTTAAGCCTGGGCCATCATTTGATTGGCGTGCCAAGTTATATAAGGTAAACGTCCTCTACCTATTCACTTGTGCTATATTATCTATAGCACAGGTGTGAAACTTAAGGCCGGGGGCCAAATTTGTCCCGTCCTATCATTTATTGTGGCCCACAATATCATTTTTAGTGGTTCGTATCATCATAATCAGAAATACTTTAATAATCCCAGATGGGAAATTAAGATTTTCAGCATAATCCTATTCAAGATCAGACAAACATTACAGGGAGACAGAACAGGATCGCTGACGGGTCTGCCAACTTACAAAAAAGTTGAGGAACAGGTAAACGCAGGGGAGTGGGGGGTGAGGGGAAAAAAAATCAGTTTAAGCCTGGGCCATCATTTGATTGGCGCGCCAAGTTATATAACATGGTCCACGTTATTTAACGTGACGTGCCACATTATTTTATGCGGGCCGTGACAAAATTTTCAGTAGCCCGCCACGTCATTTATGTGGTCCATCACATCATTTCCTCCGGGCTGCCACATCATTTAACGGCCCACATTATTTTATGTGGGCCGCAACAACATTTTTAGTGTTGCTCCACGTCATTTCTGTGGTTTGCTACATCATTTAAAGTGGCCCGCCATTTTGTATTCTATGGTCTGCCACATTTAAATTGACCTGACATACTATTTTAAGCGAGTCGTCACAAAATGTTCTGTGGCCCGCCGCATCATTTTTGTTGTCCGTCACATAATTTTCCCTGGTCTGCCACATCATTTGATTTGACCTGCCACATGGTTTTATGCAGGCTGCAACAAAATTTTTAGTGGCGCGCCACTTCATTTATATGGTCCGCTACATCAGTGTTTTTCAACCACTGTGCCGCGGCACACTAGTGTGCCGTGAGATACAGTCTGGTGTGCCGTGGGAGATTATGTAATTTCACCTAATTGGGTTAAAAATATGTTCTGCAAACCAGTAATTATAGTCTGCAAATAATGTGCCGTTGAGTGTCTGTGCTGTCTTAGAGCTCGGCAGAGTAACCGTGTAATACGCTTCCCTATCAGTAGGTGGCAGCAGGTAGCTAATTGCTTTGTAGATCTCGGGAACTTGGTTTGTCGTGATCACAATATGCGGGAGGCAGCGTGCAGGTAAAAAGGTATCTAACGCTTAAACCAAAAATAAACAAAAGGTGAGTGCCCCTAAGAAAAGGCATTGAAGCTTAGGGATGGTTATGCAGAACGAAACTAAAACTGAACTGGCTGCAAAGTAAACAAAAACAGAATGCTGGACGACAGCAAAGACTTACTGTAAGCGCGTGGAGCAGACGGCGTCCACAAAGTACATCCGTACATGACATGACAATCAACAATGTACCCACAAAGAAGGATAGCGGCCGCACAACTTAAATAGTCTTGATTGCAAAAACAAAGCAGGTGCGGGGGATAGCATTCAAGGAAGACATGAAACTGCTACAGGAAAATCCCAACAAAACAGGAAAAGCCACCAAAATAGGAGCGCAAGACAAGAACTAAAACACTACACACAGGAGAACACCAAAAAAACTCAAAATAAGTCACGGCGTGATGTGACAGGTGGTGACAGTACACCTACTTTGAGACAAGAGCTATAGTGATGCATGGTTGGTTTTGGTTTAAATTCATATCCAACAATTGCGAGATGGACTTCTTATTGTCAATATCGGCTGCTGAGTTTAATTTTTGTATGTTTTCTGCTGGTGGTGCGCCTCCGGATTTTTTCAATGAAAAAAATGTGCCTTGGCTCAGAAAAGGTTGAAAAACACGGCGCTACATCATTTCATGCAGTTTTCCACATCATTTAACGTGACATACCACATTATTTTATGTGCGCCGCAACAACATTTTTAGTGAAGCCCCACGTCATTTGTGGTTCGCCACATCAGTTAAAGTGGCCCGCCACTTCATTTTTAATGGCCCACCTGATCATCACCTAGTCCGCCACATAATTTTCTCTGGTCTGCCACATAATTCAAATTAACCTGCCATTCTATTTTATGCGGGTCGTCACAAAATTTCTGTGGCCCGCCATATCATTTATGCTGTCCGTCACATCATTTTCCCTGGTCTGCCATATCATTTAATGTGACCTGCCACATTGTTTATGCAGGCTGCAACAACATTTTTTGTGGCGCGCAACTTTATTTTTATGGTCCGCTACATCATTTCATTTGGTTTTCCACATCATTTAACGTGACATCCCACATTTAATGCGGACCGTCACAAAATTTTCAGTGGCCCGCTACATCATTTATGTGGTCCACCCCATCATTTATGTTGTCCGTCACATCATTTTTCCTGGTCTGCCATATCATTTAATGTGACCTGCCACATTGTTTTATGCAGGCTGCAACACCAGTTTTTGTGGCGCGCCACTTCATTTTCATGCTCCGCTACATCATTTAATGTGGTTTTCCACATTTAACGTGACATGCCAGATTATTTTATGCGGGCCGTCACAATATTTTCTTTGGTCTGCCACGTCATATAAAGTGACCCGCCACATTATTTTATGTGTGCCGCAACAAAATTTTTAGTGAAGCCCCACGTCATTTATGTGGTTCGCCACATCATTTTGTGTATTGTGCCACATCAGTTAAAGTGGCCCGCCACTTCATTTTCAGTGGCCCACCTGATCATCACCTGGTCCGCCACATAATTTTCTCTGGCAGACCAGAGAAAAGGACCACACAATTTGAATTAATCTGCCATTCTATTTTATGCGGGCCGTCACAATTTTCTGTGGTCCGCCACATCATTTATGTTGTCCGTCACATCATTTTTCCTGGTCTGCCATATCATTTAATGTGACCTGCCACGTTGTATTATGCAAGCTGCAACGAAAAATGTTTGTGGCGTGCCACTTTATTTTTATGGTCCGCTACATCATTTCATGTGGTTTTCCACATCATTTAACGTGACATCCCACATTATTTTATGCGGACCGTCACAACATTTTCAGTGGCCCGCTACATCATGTATGTGGTTCACTATATCATTAAAGTGACCTGCCACGATATTTTATGTGCGCCGCAACATTTTTAGTGGAGCCCCACGTCATTTATGTGGTTCCCCAATTAATTTTTAGTGGCCCTACCTGATCATTTATTTTTTCTGGTCTGCCACATAATTTGAATGAACCTGCCATACTATTTTATGCGGGCCGTCACAACATTTTCAGTGGCCTGCCACATCATTTATGTGGTCCGTCACATCATTTTACCTGGTCTGCCATATCATTTAATGTGATTTGCCACATTGTTTTATATAGGCTGCAACAACATTTTTAGTGGTGCGCCACGCCATTTATATGGTCCGCAAGATCATTTTAATGTGACCTGCCACATTATTTTATGCGAGCAGCCACATAATTTCAAATGGCCCGCCACATCATTATAATCGAGCCGCATCATCGTTTTTGGTGGTCCGTCACATATTTTATGTGGCCTGCCACATCATTTATTTTGGGCTGCCATGTCATTTTATGCGAGCTGCCTCATAATTTTTGATAGCCCTTAAATACTTAATTTGCTTGTCACCTTGACTTCATTAGAAAGCAAGTTCTATGAATCTATTCCATAAAAAAATGCAATCAGAGTTGCCTAGGCAAATCGTGTAACGAGGCTATTACATGTTTATATTCACATACAGTTAAATATATAAAGGTTTATTTGAAATAGGGACAGATACAGAAACATAGATATCTGAAAGTTATCCAATGTATGCATCATAGTGTTTGTAGCCAAAGTTAATTTATAACACTTGTCCTCAACAACAACAACAACACAGATCTAACATCATTAAAATAGGAAATCACTGTTTCAAGCCTCCCTCTGAGGACAGCAATAATTGCAACATGCCCCTCCAATAAAAATAAGTTTTACACCCTTGGTATCGCTAGTTTATGAACAATTTTCATAGTGAGTTGTCTTGACATGTCTTTCAGAGGAGGAGTTCCAGCAGCTGCAGTTGAGCTTCATGGAGAAACACTACCAGGAGTTTGACAACACTGATGAGAACAAACTCAGCTACACAACCATCTTCAATGATTATGTGAGTAGCTTATCAAACCCACACTTATTGTGTTCTCACATGGCATTTGTGTGCAGGTGGAACAGTTGGAAAAATACGTGGAGCTGCAGCTGATCAGGAGGATCCCCGGCTTCAACATGAGCACCTTCATTGAACATCTCATGTGAGCAATGGCATCTTTTTTGATTGATTGATTGATACTTTTATTAGTAGGTTGCACAGTGAAGTACATATTCCGTACAATTGACCACTAAATGGTAACACCCGAATAAGTTTTTCAACTTGTTTAAGTCGGGGTCCACTTAAATTGATTCATGATACAGATATATACTATCATATATACTATCATCATAATACAGTCATCAGACAAGATAGTCACATTGAATTATTTACAATCAGGGGTGTGGAGGGGGGGGGACGGTGGTAGGATATGGACAGTAAGTAGTGGACATAGAGAGAGAGAGAGAGAGAGATCAGAAGGCATAAGAAAAAGTATCTGCATTTGATTGTTTACATTTGATTATTAGCAATCCGGGGAAGGTGTTAGTTTAGGGTTGTAGCTGCCTGGAGGTGAACTTTTATTGCGGTTTTGAAAGAGGATAGAGATGCCCTTTCTTTTATACCTGTTGGGAGCGCATTCCACATTGATGTGGCATAGAAAGAGAATGAGTTAAGACCTTTGTTAGTTCGGAATCTGGGTTTAACGTGGTTAGTGGAGCTCCCCCTGGTGTTGTGGTTATGGCGGTCATTTACGTTAAGGAAGTAGTTTGACATGTACTTCGGTATCAGGGAGGTGTAGTGGATTTTATAGACTAGGCTCATTTTTTATTCTTGCTCATGACACATGTACATTTTCTGCTACCTGGTACCTATTCAGGGCCCCACAGTTTTACTCTCTAGTGACACATTTCTCCTGGCAAAAGCAAAAAGTACAAGCTATTTCCAGTATCTGGTTATAGGTATGTGTTTTAAAATTTGAAAAATAAATTGATTTACATGAAACCAGTTTTATCAGACAGGTCTTGTAGAGACATTTCCAGTGATATAAGTATAATTTGAAATGTTAAAAAAATGCACACATTTCTGGTCAACTTTTTTAATACAAAGTTAAGCTCAAATTTGACAAACAGTGCATCTGGAAAGGGAAGAGTGTCGCGGCTATGTCTACATCCTCAGAATTCTACAGACAATACCCCATAGCATACTTGCCAACCTTGAGACCTCCAATATCGGGAGGTGGGGGGGGGTTGTTTGGGGGCGGGGGGCGTGGTTATTTATAAATTTACAGCTAGAATTCACCAACTCGAGTATTTCATATATATATATATATATATATATATGTATATATATATATATATATGTATGTATGAAATACTTGACTTTCAGTGAATTCTAGCTATATATATATTTTTTTTATTTTATTTTATTTACATAGAAAAAATAAAAAAAATACTTGAATTTCAGTGTTCCAGTGGCTATCCATTAGATGGCAGTATTGTCCTGTTTAACTTCTCCGTTCATGATGAGTATATCATTTCGGCCGCCATGTCTGTAATTTCCTCGTTCTTCTGCTTCGTCTCCTTGTTGTGTGCGCAGTTGTGCACTCTATAAAAGCCCTAGATGTTATGACGTCTTTGGGCAGGCAAGCTGTTTATTTTGTGGGAAAGCGGACGTGAGAACAGGCTGTCCCCACTCAGTCTCAGGTCCGCATTGAGCTGGAGGGGGCGTGGCCTCCAGCTCCAGCTGAATACCGGGAGTTTGTCGGGAGAAAATCTCTGCCGGGAGGTTGTCGGGAGAGGCGCTGAATATCGGGATTCTCCCGCTAAAAACGGGAGGGTTGGCAAGTATGCCCCATAGTGACAACGATCACATTTACATAAGTATTCACAGCCTTTTCTCGAGACTTTGTTGATTAAAGTTAAAGTACCAATGATTGTCATACATACATTAGGTGTGGCAAAATTATTCTCTGCATTTGACCCATCACCCTTGATCACCCCCTTGGGAGGTGAGGGGAGCAGTGAGCAGCAGTGGTGGCCGCGCCCAGGAATCATTTTTGGTGATTTAACCCCCAATTCCAACACTTGATGCTGAGTGCCAAGCAGGGACGTGCACATTTGGCAAACATTTGAATATGATCCTACAACGACAAAACTTTTCTCGGTGTCATTGGACACTAACATGAACCTGCCCTCTAAAAATCCACACCAATTTTGTATTTGCTGCTCTCAAGAAGCATTGCTTGATGTGACCCATGGCTCACACAAAGGAGCTCTCCCAAGACCTATGATCAAGAATTGTTGACTTACATGAAGCTGGAAAAGGTTACAAAAGTCTTGATTTTCATGTCTACGGTAAGACAGATTGTCTACAAATAGAGAAAGTTCTGCACTGTTGCTACTACTCTACCTCGGCGTGGTCGACCTGTAAAGATGACTGCAAGAGCACAGCGCTGAATGCTCAACGAGGTGAAAAATAATCCAAAGAGTGTCAGCTAAAGACTCTGGCACATGTTGGCATTTTTTTTGACAAATCTACAATTGGGAAAACCTTAGACAAGAATGGAGTGAATGAGAGGACCGTACGGTGGAAGCCACTGCTGTCAAAGAAAAACATTGCTGCATATTTGTGCATGCAAAAGAGCACCTTGATGTTCCACAGCACTACTGGCAAAATATTCTGTGGACAGATGAAACCAAAATTGAGTTGTTTAGAAGGAACACCCAACACTACGGGTGGAGAAAAAAAGGCACATCACACTAACATCAAAACCTTCCCAACGGTAAAATATGGTGGAGGGGGCATCATGGTTTGAGGATGCTTTGCTGTCTCAGGGCCTGGAAGGATTGCTGTCTGATGGAAAATTGATTTCCCAATTGTATCAAGACATTTTCCAGGAAAACTTCAGACCGTCAAAAGAATATGGGTGATGCAAGAGGACAACGACCCAAAGCACGAAAATACAATGAACAGAATGGCTTAAATCGAAGAAAATACACCTTCTGTAGTGGGTGGCTCAGTCAGAGTCCTGGGGCCGTACTTATCAAGCTTCTTAGAGTGCCATTTTACACTTAAGTCCTGAGAATTTGCGAAATTTAGTCCTACTCTCAAACTTAAGAATAAAAGCTTTTTATCAACGTTCTTAAGTCTAAGAATCACTCCTACTCTCCACGATATTTAAGAGACCTTCAGAGGTGTCTTAAGTGGTTAGGAGTTGCCAGCAGGGGATGGCACTGAGGCGAGAGAGACGTGCGCGAACGTTCAGGGAACGGAACAATGTTTTTTTTTTTTTTGATGACGAGCAGCTGATCAAACGGTATCGTTTAGACCAGGGGTCGGCAACCCGCGGCTCCGGAGCCGCATGCGGCTCCTTGACCACTCTGATGCGGCTCAGCTACATACATGCCGACCCCCCCGATTTTCCCAGGAGACTTATGGATGTCAGTGTCTCTCATACACTACTCCCAGGAAAATATAATCCTATTTACACTCTAATTACTATATAAAGGGCATGCCCTAATTGCACTGCAGTAATTGTCCTCTATAGCATTTACATACAGCATGCCAGTCCAGCCACATGTTGCATGTTGTTATTACTTGCTCACACAGGAGACAGCAAAGCATACTTACTCATCAGCCACACAGCTTACACTGACGGTAGCCGTATCAAACAACTTTAACATTGTTACGTTACAAATATGCGCCACACTGTGAACCCACACCAAAAAAGAATGAAAAACACATTTCTGCAGAACATCCCACTGTAACACAACATAAACACAACACAACCATTACCCAGAATCCCATGCAGCCCTAACTCTTCCGGTCTACATTATACACCCCCGCTACCACCAAATCCCCCCACACATCAACCCCCCCCTCTCCGTGCGTTGGTTGAGCGGAAGAGTTAGGGCTGCATGGGATTCTGGGTATTGGTACCGTCAGTGTAAGATGTGTGGCTGTTGACTTAGTAGCCTTGCTGTCTGTAACGCTATCAAGCCAAAGCTGCATTCCGCTTGTGGCCGAGCAGATACACTGATTGGGCAGACTGTAGAGGGCGCCAAATGCAGTGTCATCACGCTCTGATATTCGGGAGTCTCCCGGGAAAAATGAGAGGGTTGGCAAGTATGACTCAAGCGACATTCATTCAAAACTCGCGGGCTGCACTAACATCAAATTTCCACATTAAAGTACGTGCAGGTGCGTGTGTCTGAGATCCCTAGTTAACATAGCACAAAGCGTTTAAGCTTTGTATGCGGTGTTTTTCATTTTAAATTTTAAAAACATATTTTGTGGCTCCCATTACTTTCTTTAATGTGTGAAACTTGCCAAAATGGCTCTTTGAGTGGTAAAGGTTGCCGACCCCTGGTTTAGACAGAGCGGATATTATTTTGGTCACAGATTTTAATACTTTTCGATTCCTTGTTGATTTCTGCATGTCTGCAGTGGGCTAGTATATATAGAGCCACCCACACCAGTTTCAAATTAGTTGCCTAATTAATGAATTGGAAAGAAAATGTTATGACAGTAGCGTATGTGTGTGGCCGTGAGGTGAGTGACGTCAGTGAGTGTGTGGGCGAGAGAAGAGAGGGAGCGGTAGCGTGAGTGCCGGCGGGGACTAGTTTGTTTTGCATTATTTTGTAGTTTATTGTCAAAATATACACTCCCATTGTCCACTTAAATATTTCCAATATATTTCTTTATTCTTAGACAACGGATACCCTTCCGTGATTGGTCATTTCTATGGACACAGAAATGACGTCACCTAAAATTCCGTTTACGGCACATAGTAATGTCGTAATTCAGCTCTGAGGGTGACACTTAAGATTCAGTCCTACACTTCGCTGAAAGTGTGAGTAAGACGCTTGATAACTAACTTTTAAGTGCAGCTTTCAGCGAAGAATTTATTTACTCTTAAGTCAACTCTTAACAGACTTCTTAGGAGTAATTCTAAGAAGCTTGATAAGTACGGCCCCAGACCTCAACACAATTGAGATGGTGTGGCATGACCTTAAGGGAGACATTTACGGCAGACATCCTAAAAAAATTGCTAAACTGAAACCGTTTTGTAAAGAGGAATTGTCTAAAATTCCTCCTGATGCACAAGCATGTCTGATGTGCAACGACAGGAAATGTTTGGTTGAGGTTATTGCTGCCAAAATGAAATCTAAAGGTTTACATACTTTTTTTCACCTTGCTGTGAATGTTTACAATAAAAAATGAAAACATAAAATTGTTTGTGCAGAATTAATTTAGTATGTCTATTGTTGTGATTCTGATGAAAATCAAAATACATGTTGTGCTTAATTTATGTAGAATTCCAAGTAATCCCAGAGGGTTCACATACGTTTTCTTGCAACTGGCCAATGACTCAAATTAGACAATGACATCAAATACGTTTTCACACAATATCATATAAAAAATAAAGACGTCACAAATGTTTGCGAGGGAAACACATGTTTGTTGGGGACGGCGTGGCGCGGTTGGGAGAGTGGCTGTGCCAGCAACCTGAGGGTTCCTGGTTCGATCTCCACCTTCTACCAACCGAGTCAAGTTCGTTGTGTCCTTGAGCAAGACACTTCACCCTTGCTCCTGATGGCTTGTGGTTAGGGCCTTGCATGTGTGTGAATGTGGAAATAGTATCAAAGCGCTTTGAGTACCTTGAAGGTAGAAAAGCGCTATACAAGTATAACCCATTAACAGACTCTAGGGACACACATTACTGTTGCATCTTTAAAAAGTCAATTATTTTTACAGTAGGGTGGCCTTTTAAGCTTTTGTTTTACACGCCACTAGGTGGCTTACATGTTGAAACAGAACTTTAGCATTCATCTTTCTTTCATCCACCTGTAGGCAGCACAAAGACGAGGTGGCAGGTGACATAGTGGACATTCTGCTGTCTTTTATTGATTTCATGGCCTTCAAGGAGATGGTTCTGCAATATAAAGTGGTGAGTTGGTGAAAAGACTTCCATAAAAGCGACAACCTTATCTGTTGAGTGCAGTAATCCATACATGATGTGTGCTTTAACACTAACTGGTTAATATTTATCATGCTCTAGGAAAAGGAGGGACGGAGTCTGGACCTGAGCCAAGGCCTGGTCGTCACACCTTTGACCCCTGCAGCTTCGAGCTACTCTGGATGCAATCAATCACAGTGACACACAGACCATAGACCCAAGTACGCCTCTAGTCTTCATGTGTTTATGTGAAGTATTTTTTATTTGACGTAGTGATCAGCTCACCCAGTCAACAGACAATTTAGATGGATGGACAATTTCATGTCTCCAACCGACTTCTACATACATGTTTTTGGACTGATGGAGGAAGCCAAATTATCACCCACACAAGCATAGGGAACTCCACACAGAAAGAGTCAAGAGTCAAACCCACATCCCAACTTGAACCTTCCTCTTGTCGTGCAGTGCTAACTAGTGCAGTCCCTTCTAAATCTTTGTGCATGATTAAGATGAAAAATACACGTGACAGCAGCCTCATTGTCATTTTACTCTCCTCTATTCATAAATGTATTCTGAAGGGTTCTTTGAAGAATACTAAAATTTTAGTTTGCAGAGATGAAATAAAAAAATAAAAAAATAGCAAATGTTAGCCTTAATGTTTTAAGCTTGACTAAACAAGAGTCCCGGACATTTTTATAACATGTATTATTGTTTTGATTGAGTTTTGTGCCTGTGACAGTGATTTTTAAATGTGTAAATAGTGATTTTGTATAGTATAGTTGTCAATAATGAAACATTGTGTGCTATTTTACAGCTGCTTTCTAATAAACAAATAAAAGCCTGAAAGCCCCCAGTGCTTTTATTCATTCCATTGTATTAAGGACCGTTATTCACCCCTAAACAATTCCACTTGTATTTTAAAAAAAAAAAAGTGAAAATATAGTAGTGGTACCTCGACTTATGAGTGCCCCAACTTATGAGTGTTTTTAGATGATAGCTGTCTTGGCTGATTATGTTTTAAGTTGCAAGCAAACATTTTAATTACAAGCCTCCCCCACCTAGTTGGGATATATAGTGAACCCTGTAAGATCTGACCAAAACATCTGGGGCCTCATTCATCAAGAGTTGTGTGGATTTCTTACTAAAAATAGACATGTTCAAATTCAGATAACTACATACGCAAGAAAAAAAATCATATTAAACCGTGCGCACACACACAAATCCAAGCACATTTCTTTTTTACATGGCAATCAACTTGAACTTGCTTGTATTCTGTCACGTGACTTCTTCCCGGAAGGGGAATAAAATGGTGGTCAACCAAGCCAAGATTGCTGTTGTGCAGCTAGCAGCATGCAAACTCTTGAATACGCAAGAGCCTAGATTTTCCTGCAAAATGCAGATAGATAGATAGATAGATAGTACTTTATTGATTCCTTCAGGAGATATGTCCAAAAAAATCCAACTATGTAATGGAATAAATCCCTGAAATTGATAAAAAAAAATTTGTCGAGGAAGAAAGATGGTGTCGTATCACAAGGCTCCGGTGATATTTTTCAGTTATCCGATTACTTTACACAATTGCGTTGCAGAAGTGTCATTGACGCGACTCAGTTATGATTCAGGACAATTCTTCAAAATAACCGACAACATGCCCTAAAAATGCTGTCTGGAGATCGGCAGACTTACCACGGTATTTAGCAGATTTTCCGTATTTTTCCTACAGACAGCATTTGGTGACCTCAAACAACAAGGCGTACGGATTGATTCACACTGGTTTTCGCCTTTTAAAGGGTTCTGGAAAAACAGGACATTTGATCTTGAAAGTCCTTAAAAAGTGCTTGAATGTGGCCATGGAAAAGGTGTACGAACCCTGATTTATCTTACAAGCGGCCATAACTGCAATGTGGCACTCAATAAATTGATTTCGACACCCCTTCTCTAGATCAGTGTGTTTCAACCACTGTGCTGCGAACTATAGTCTAGTGTGCCGTGGGAGATTATCTAATTTCACCTATTTGGGTTAAAAATATTTTTTGCAAACCAGTAATTATAGTCTGCAAATGATGTGTTGTTGTTGAGTGTCGGTGCTGTCTAGAGCTCAGCAGAGTAACAGTGTAATACTCTTCCATATCAGTAGGTGGCAGCCGGTAGCTAATTGCTTTGTAGATGTCGAAAACAGCGGGAGGCAGCGTGCAGGTAAAAAGGTGTCTGATGCTTAAACCAAAAATAAACAAAAGGTGAGTGTCCCTAAGAAAAGGCATTGAAGCTTAGGGAAGGCTATGCAGAACTAAACAAACTGAACTGGCTACAAAGTAAACAAAAACAGAATGCTGGACGACAGCAAAGACTTACTGTGGAGCAAAGACGGCGTCCTCAAGTACATCGAACATGACATGACAATCAACAATGTCCCCCACAAAGAAGGATAAAAACAACTGAAATATTCTTGATTGCTAAAACAAAGTAGGTGCGGGGAATATCGCTCAAAGGAAGACATGAAGCTGCTCCAGGAAAATACCAAAAAAAGAGCGCAAGACAAGAACTAAAACAGTACACACAGGAAAACAGCAAAAAACTCCAAATAAGTCAGGGTGTGATGTGACAGGTGGTGACAGTACACCTACTTTGAGACAAGAGCTATAGTGATGCATGCTTGGTTATGGTTTAAAGTCATATCCAACAATTGCGACGACGACTTTATTGTCAACCGAGTTTTGTTTTTTAATGATTTCTGCTGGTGGTGTGCCTCCGCATTTTTTCAATGAAAAAAATGTGGCTTGGCTCAAAAAAAGGTTGAAAAACACTGCACTAAGCATTTGTTGCACCAACATACTAGCTTTGTTAGACAAGGTCATAGACTGTATTGGACAATATAGTTTACATACGAAATGTCACTTTCCATTTATGACAAGTAATAATCCGATGCATTGTCGATATTGCATTTATGACAACGCCATCTAAGTGGTTTCTGTACATCACATATTCTACATTCATTGATGGACAGAAAGCAAACAGTACATTCCAATGTGTTACAGTTGTAATGAATGATGTGTATTCAAGGGAGTGTCATCTGATCCAGGTTGAGCATTATTGATCATCACATGACTCTTTGATTACGTCGTATAAACAGGAGACTTTTCCAGTAATAAAACTGTCTTTTTTTGGCGAGGCTTTGTTGCGGTCCTAGGTGGGCACTGTGCTGGGTGGCGGCGTTTCCTCCATCTCCCTTCCAGTCCAAATAGGAGAAGAAAGCACTGCCGCCGTATGCCACCGTCACGACGGCAGCGAAAACTGGACGGGCAGAAGAAGATGACACAGGAGTGAACGGTGAGATAACTTGAGTTGTTAGACGCCGACTAAACAATACGGAGGATGGTGAAGTTTAACTTGACAATAATGGGCCTTTAACTGGAAACACGTGGCTGATAAGAATGTGATAATACAAGCCACCAAGGCTGTGTTTGTGTGTGACTTCTCGGACTTTAGCCTCAAACTGTAAAACCGCTCGCTGCTTGTTTTTCCTCACCTTGACTATATTTGAGCAGCAATCCATCCCACATACCTTTTAATCTACACCTGTCTCTCTTTGTCCCTCATGTTTGGTCACTATTTCACTACGCTGGTGAGTGATGACATTTTTCTCCTAGAAAATTATGGAAATAGAAATGAACTACAGTACAGGACAAACATTTGGACACTTCTCCTATTCAATGCGTTTTCTTTATTTTCATGACTATTTACATTGTAGATTGTCACTGAAGGCATCACAACTATGATTGAACACATGTGGAGTTATGTACTTAAGAAAAAAAGGTGATATTACCGAAAACATGTTTTATATTCTAGTTTCTTCAAAATAGCCACCCTTTGCTCTGATTACTGTTTTGCACACTCTTGGCATTCTCTCGATGAGCTACGAGATGTAGTCACCTGAAATGGGTTTCACTTAGTTTTGATGCTTCTGTGACAATCTACAATGTAATTAGTCATGAAAACACCCTAAAAAAGGGAAGGTGTGTTCATACTTTTGGCCTGTACTGTATATTAAGGTCATAAGAAGCCTTTGTAAATATCACTGATCTACATTTATGTCCTTTTTGAACATGTTGAAAAGAGAAACTGGAAGTAGTAATTGTATGCATGTTCGAAATAAACTAAACCATAACCCATCACCATAAATATACAATGAGGATTTGCAGGATGTTGGCCTCTACTGTAATGCAGGAGTGCCCAAATTCAGACGGTTGTATCAAAGTTGTCCTTCTCTAAATCTCCTAAAACGTCTCCCAATCGTTTGTGCAGCAAACATTTACTTTTTTGCCGTTGGGACAGTTTTTAACTTATTAAGGTTTCTATAGTATTATTCTGTAATTAATGTTTTTAGTAATTATAACTACTCGTCGTCAAACTACTCTATGTCAAAATCTCCTTAAACTTGTTCCATTCGTACACTACCGTTCAAAAGTTTGGGGTCACCCAAACAATTTTGTGGAATAGCCTTCATTTCTAAGGAAAAAGAATAGACTGTCGAGTTTCAGATGAAAGTTCTCTTTTTCTGGCCATTTTGATCGTTTAATTGACCCCACAAATGTGATGCTCCAGAAACTCAATTTGCTCAAAGGAAGGTCAGTTTTGTAGCTTCTGTAAGGAGCTAAACTGTTTTCAGATGTGTGAACATGATTGCACAAGGGTTTTCTAATCATCAATTAGCCTTCTGAGCCAATGAGCAAACACATTGTACCATTAGAACACTGGAGTGATAGTTGCTGGAAATGGGCCTCTATACACCTATGTAGATATTGCACCAAAAACCAGACATTTGCAGCTAGAATAGTCATTTACCACATTAGCAATGTATAGAGTGTATTTCTTTCAAGTTAAGACTAGTTTAAAGTTATCTTCATTGAAAAGTACAGTGCTTTTCCTTCAAAAATAAGGACATTTCAATGTGACCCCAAACTTTTGAACGGTGGTGTATGTCCTTCGTTTGTGCTTGTTTGTGCTGCAAACAATTTAACCAGCTCCAAAAAGCATTAATAACTTAAAAACTATAATACAAAACCCAAAACCAGTGAAGTTGGCGCGTTGTGTAAATGGCAAATAAAAACAGAATACAATGATTTGCAAATCCTTTTCAACTTATATTCAATTAAGTAGACTGCAAAGACAAGATATTTAATGTTGAAACTGGTACACCTTGTTATTTTTTTTGCAAATATTAGCTCATTTGGAATTTGACGCCTGCAACATGTTTCAAAAAAGCTGGCACAAGTGGCAAAAAAGATTGAGAAAGTTGAGGAATGTGCATCAAACACTTATTTGGAAATCCCACAGGTGAACAGACTAATTGGGAACAGGTGGGTGCCATGATTAGTAAGCCAAGGTACCCCACCCAATCAGGGGCGGAATGCAATGATTGGTGTTCATAGCCGTCGATCACAAACAGCTCAGCTTCGTCTAGCGCGGTGCTTCTCCAATATTTTCTGTTACGTTAATTATTATAACTCTACCTGTGCATAACATTGTAAGTGGAGTAACATTAAAGGAAACAACACACCGGTCTTTCCTCGTCTCCCACCGTGGTTACAGTGAAGCCAAGTGCTACATAGGCATGTTCCTTGGAGGCTCCAGGAATGCCAGCACTTTACTCAAAGTTGACTGGCTTCTATTACACTCGCACAGACGTGCATGCGCCCGTCGCAAAGGGGAAACTAAATTATTTGTCAAATGGGTGATATTTTTGCATTGTTGCCGTTCTGTTAAGTAAAATCGTTATTATTTTTTCCGTCAAACTGTGTTTCCGCCCCCCCCAGTGCTTCTCAAATATTTTCTGTTGCGCTCCCCCAGGAAGAAGAAAATATTTTGCCCTCCCTCGCTCCACCGTGACTCTAAATAGTATAATGTGTCTATAAAATTGTTGTAACTATACCTCTGCATAACATTGTAAGTTTATTTATATTTAAAAGAAACAACACACCAGTCTATCCTTGTCTCCCACCGTGGTTACTGT